>NC_068278.1:36203912-36497283 GCF_025860055.1 Xyrauchen texanus | reverse complement strand
CAACAAGATATTGCATATGCTGCTCCTTATATTTAGCATTGTTCCTATAATTTCTCATTATATAATTCTTTTGCCTCTCTCTGAATTGTTCATCATTCTTGTAATTTCTCATTATATAATTCTTTTGCCTCTCTCTGAATTGTTCAATTGTTCATCATTCTTGTAATTTCGCATTATATAATTCTTTTGCCTCTCTCTGAATTGTTCATCATTCTTGTAATTTCTCATTATATAATTCTTTTGCCTCTCTCTGAATTGTTCATCATTCTTGTAATTTCTCATTATATAATTCTTTTGTCTCTCTCTGAATTGTTCATTATTTCTGTAGTTGCTAATTACATAAGCCTTTTTTCTCTCTCTGTATTCATTACTATTTTTATAATTGTTTTTCATTGCTTGTTTGTGTTCTTCTCTGTAAATCATATTATTCCAATACTTGTTCTTCATAGCTTGTTTAAGTCTTTGCCTGGACTCACTACTTGTTTTATAATCACAGACTTTACGTACAGCCTGTTTTTTGTCATAAACACCTTGCCTCTGAACCATTTCTTTCTGCTTTTTTTTATAATAAGACTTTCGCTTCTGAGTCTTGTTCAGTTTTTCTGTCTGCTTGATTGTCGATTGTGTAGATTGGTGATTTGGAGCCAACAATGGCAATTGATCCTCTGACAGCATGCCATGAGAAAGTTCACTGAATGACACATTTTTATATTGGTCTTGATTCTGAGCGACGGTAGTAAGAACATCCATTTTATCTTGACGAGTCAATTGGGCTTGATCATTAGTTGCTGTGGCTCCATTAACGGTAGTCTCAGATGGTTGTTGAACTGGATCTTGGACACACTGTTGTGAGACATCAGCAGACATGCATTGTTCATTGTTTGACAGATCTTTATTCTCAAAAGAGACAGATGGTTGTACATCAAGATCACAGCAGTTCGGGAGACTTCAGGACGTACACTGCTTTCGGTTATCCGGTTAAAGAACGATACAGGCAGCAGATCAAATTGTTGCTGGTCTCTCAAATCGAAACACCATTGAAACAATAGCATCAGCCTCTCGATCAGGTCTTCTAAACGGAAGAAGGTCAACATCACGGCCGTACCTGTGCTTTCATCTTCATCAGGCATTCCATATGCTGTTCTGCAGTGAGAATCAAAATAACCAAACCTCCCTGAGCGATCTCTGAATACAGCGATACACGAGCATCCACACAGCAGCAACGCGTCACTCACATCCGCTCTGAGGCATTGCAGAGTATTCTCAAGGTTTACATACTCGCCTAGTGCAGGTGAATCTTTTAGAAATCCAACTCTCTGAGGATGTTTCAGGATGTTGTAGCAGGCTGAGTTGGTCTTAATTGTGCTTGGCAGCTCATCAAAGTTGAAAAAATTAGCCACAAATTGTCCTTTGCTCAGCAGTGTTTTTTTGACACTAGTGTAAACTGCATCACCTTTCTGTAAAATACGGTCTAAATCGAAACCGAGTAACTCATTACGTTCATTATGGACAGCTAGGAACATTAAGGCATTGCAAGTACACTGATGGCCTCTGGAGTAAATCTTGTACCTAGAATCGCTTTGACAGTGGGATGCTGCAACAGACAGAACATACGGGTTTGCATCAATCATACCTGATACAGAGTTGGTACCGCTACTGGTGCCACACGAAGCTTCTAGGTTTCTGCGCTGTTTCTGAGATTCACTCCTCTTTCCTTTTCTTGGCATGGTGAGGTTTCAGCACTGGCAATCAAGCAAATATGTTTGAGGAATGGATACAAATGTTTATATTTACTGATACTTGAAGTAGAACACAAAGATAATGCTTTTTATGCGATCATATATACAGAAAAAGATAGAGTATAAGAAGAGTATATATATATATATATATATATATATATATATATATATATATATATATATATATATATATATATATATATATATATACTGCTTATACTATATATATATATATATATAGCAACAGTAATACAACAGTTGATATATAACAACAGTAAATTAATTGATTTGAAGTTAGGTTAATCAAAAAATGAATCTCTCTCTTACTATTTCTGAAGATGCAGCACAGTTTGATTTTTCAGGGTGTGAGTATGGGTGTAAATCTTTGTGGTATTGAGTATGTAATTGAGTATCAAGGTGTATCAAGAAGTATCATTGATGATCATAGATCAAAATCATGGGTACTGGCCTTTTTTAAAAAAGATGCATTGGCAAGCTAAGCATAGGTGCATAAGGGTTAGAAGCAGATGTGAGTTTGCATCTTGCAGTTTATAGTGCGAGCAAGCAAGCAGCAAGCAGTGTGGCAGCATTTGCAGGCCAGTTATGAGTTTTGGAAGAGAAAGAATGGAAGAGGCATTTTTTTCAATTAGTAAGCAAGATAAAGGTTTGAGTGAATGATATAAAGTTATGGAGAGGAAAGTATAGGACAGGTCAGACAGACAAACACAGAAAGAAATCAAGTCAGTTACTTTGTTAAATGCAAAATGGCAAGTATCATTTACATAAATAACAACAGTCAATACAAAAATCACTAGTAATATAGTTTGAACTAAAATAAGAGGGTTACTTACACAATTGAGGGTGGAAAGTGTTTTTTTCACACTTTTTTTCATAAACAGTTAAATCATTGTTTCTAGCTGTGGATTAGCCCTTACAAACTGATAAATGTGACAATTTGTCTTACATTAACAAAATGAGAAAGCCAATCTACTAGGGAGGATAAAAATTAAAAAAAAATGCTACAATATAGCATTATTCACAGCTCATACAATTCTAGCTATTCCTTCAAGCTGTGATGAGTCTGATGTCCCACAATACTACATTATGTTGTAGTGCCTGTGTAATGTGTTTACTAACGAAACCTTGTTAATAAAGACAAGATCCATGCAGACAGAATACTGATATTAAAAAGAAATGACTAATGACTCTGATTAACATTAATCAGTAAGTTTAAAGGGATACTTACAGAGACACTCAACGCAGCAATGTCACCTAAAAAAGAAAATGACTAGTACTTTTTACACATTTGTTGACTGTTAATATGGTGAATTTAAATGTAAATTACCTTGAAATGAAGGTGCTGTTAGCCACCCTTAACAGCAGGGAAACATATGACTAATGACTCATGATTAACATTTATATAGTAAGTTTAAAGGGATACTTACATAGACACTCAAAGCAGCAATGTCACCAAAAAAATGAAAAGAAATTACTAGTATTTTGTACACCTTTGTTGACTGTTAATATGGTGAATATGAATATAAATTACCTTGAAATGAAGGTGCTGTTGGCAGCTAGCAGGGAAACGACAGTGGAACACGACAAAATCTAATAAGTAAAATAAATAAATGATCCACTCACAAATGTTATGCAAATAGTAAGTGCTTAACAAAAGAGAATATCACATGCTGTAAAATATGTAGATATAGATTGCTATTCTAAATCTATTGTAAATGTCAAACTAAAGTAATTTAAAAAGATTACTTAGCACAAAGGATGCAAGATTTTACAGACATAGATTTACATAAAATAAAAGGGGAGAAAAATAAGAAATTACGTGATTCACTATTATATGAGTCAAATGGGCCATCTCATAGGTCTGTATGTATAGACATAATGAAGAACTTAAAAAAATGTAAAAGAATATTAGTGATCTAGTGAAGGTAGGTTTTTTGCCATGATAACTAATAGCAAATACTGAGAATCTGTGAGGCTGTCAATCAAATACTTACGCAGCAGCAATGACCTGTTACACTCAAGAATAAAAAGGAGAAATAGGTCAGATAATACACAGGTATGGATGGGTGAACAGGCGTTTCTATTAATAAAATTATTCAGTAGCATTACTAGTTTGTCCAGAAGCACTTTGGTTACATTAGCACTAAAAAGTGCTGTTTTCTCACCGTGACATGAGCATCAACACATGACAATTTATAAGATTAATCCTTTTTGTTGTTGTTGCTCATTTCACTTTAAAACGACATCAAGTGTTTGAAAAAAACTTTAATTTTCGACCTAATGATGAGACTTCTTAACAGAATGAGGCTGAAAATGTATCTGTGGTACACAGTGATATAAAAACCATGTTGATTAACATTGAATCATAAATATTCTTAATTCTTAGGAAATACCCAAGATGACTTTTAAAAACACAATCCAGAATTGTCACAATTGTGTTTATTGTTTTCAACAATCAAAATGTCCCTATCAGCCTTTTATTCAGTGAAATCTTTAGCTTTTTTCATGTGTTTCATGGCAAGACTTTCTCCGGTAACACTAACTGTTAAACATAGGCGTAATTTACGGGTGGGACATGTCCCCACCACTTTTTGCCAGGATCGATTGTGTCCATATTTTCAATATTACAATTATTATAGTCAATATTACATAGCTTGGTTGAATTCTAATGTAGAATGCGGTCTGATAATTCTTGATAACACAGTTGCGATGATAAACAGAGTGTTGCCATGGACGCAGTACAGAGACGGAACGGACTATTTTCTATAGCGGAAGCAATACAATCGTTTTTAAATCAATAAACTCCTTTTTAAATCAATATTTTGTGTCAAATTATTAATTTATTTGGTAGGTAGCCATGTAATAAGCGGGATAATGTATAGCGAATACAAACCCTTCAGGGTCGGGCTCATAATCAGCCTGCGGGTTTGTATTCGTTATAACAACCGCCTCGCTATACATTATCCCTTACTTAAACGACAAATTAAACACTGTGCACTATTGTATACAATGTACCCCCCCACACACACACACACACACAAATACACACCTGTCCCACACACTTTTTAAAACAAAGTTAACTTAACGTTACTGCTGTTAAACGTTGTTTAGTCACGTAAGCGTAGCCGCGGCTCATAGTTCATATTAAATTGGGTATTTTCCCCGTTTATGTGTTAAAATAACTAACGTTAACGGTGGTATATCAGTAGACCAACCAAATTAGACGGAAGACAGCACCGTTACACAATCCCCTTGAGTTCCCTCACAAGACGAATTATCTTCTTAATGGAAATTGTTAACATTTTCTTCATGTTTCAGCCGTTATAAACATTTATAATCAAATAATTAAGTTTAACTGCATCCAACTTGTTTACCCACACACATATTAATTGAATAATTACCTCAGACAATCTTTCCTTTGCTCACATGAAGTAAACGACCGCCGGAAGAATCCAGAATGACAGCTCATTAGTTATGCGATTCCAACGGCCGTCATTGGCCAGTCGTTATATTCGTTAAAATAATGAAACCCAATACCCTTATAATACAATAATTGACATACGATTGGAAAAGTTTATATTTTGTAATAGGCATTTTATTCTTCCCTATTTGGTTTGTAAATTGATATCGTTCAATAATTTTTTTTTAAAATGAATAAAAATAAAAAGTGTTACCGAAAAAAAAAAGAAAAATATATATAATACAATAATTAACAACATAATGGAATTTTTAAATAAATTATACAAAAATGTACATTTTAAAGCAGAAAGAATAAAAACGTGAAAGTGTCTTGTGCTTGTGTTCACCACATAACTTATTTCAACCATTTAGCCAAAAACCCATGGGACAATGGAACCAGAAGTGCTAAAATGCAACTCGTTTCTGTGTTTTGGATAAATAATAATAAAGACATCAAAATAATAAAACATTACAACATAACTTTAATTTAAATGAACAGTGTAACAAATTAGAACATGTGTGAACATTTGAACCAGTGTTTTAACACACACACACACACACACACACACACACACACACACACACACACACACACACACACACACACACACACACACACACACACTACTGAGGGTCACTGTGGTGGACACAATGAGGCAAACACAGACACACACATTATCCTGGAGTCTCTTCCACACACATCTGGCAGTCAGTGCTGCTGTCTGTCCATCTCTCTCCTGCCCACACACAGGGGGAGGGGGAGGGGGAGGGAGAAAAAAGAAAACCATTGGTCAAAGGTTATCTGTCCTGTCATCATGTGCCTTGGCGATATCTTTTGATTCGCTGATTGGACTGGTGCCAAGTTCAAAACCACTGTCCTCCTCCTTATTTGACCACTCAACAACAACTACAGACAAAAACTACAAGTCAGGTGAGACCCTTTTTACTTTTGAACTAAATGAATTCTTCCAATAAAATAAGTGGATAAATTACTTCAGAAAATAAATTTTTCAAATTAAAGTCATGAAATGACAGTATAATAAAATATATTGTGACAGGATTTGGTCTCAGAGGAGGGGTTCTGACTGAAAAATTTATTTTCTTAAGTAATTTTTTCACTTATTTGAAATTAAATGAATGATTTCTATGAAATTAAGATACAATGACAGTATAATAAAATATATTCTGACAGGATTTGGTCTCAGAGGAGGTGTTCTGACTCAAAATAAGTGGATAAATTACTTCAGAAAATACATTTTTCAAATTAAATTTATGTTTTTTATGAAGTTACAATGAACTTACAGTATAATAAAATATATTCTGACAGGATTTGGTCTCAGAGAAGTGGTTCTGAATGAATTTTATTTTCTGTAATTTTTCCACTTATTTCAAATTAAATTCATGATTTTCATGAAGTTATAATGAAATGACAGTATAATCAAATATATTCTGACAGGGTTTGGTCTCAGAGGATGGGTTCTGACTCAAATAACTGGATAAATGACTTAAGAAAATACAAGTTTCAAATTAAATTCATGGTTTTTATGCAGTTACGATGAAATTAGAGTATAATAAAATATATTCGATTTGGTCTCAGATACCCCCTTTCAACTAGGTGCTAGTTCAGAGCTATTGCCGGTTCGCCCACAGGCTTAGAGAGCCAGATCTTACGTCACTGTATACATCTAATGTTGCCCAGCAACGCTATTGCGGCAGCGCCAAACACAAACACACCAGGCTTGTTCGAGATGGTTCGGCCGGCGCATGACAGCGATCCAAAAGCACAAGGAGTCGTATGCTCTCCAAACACTCCCGCAGCTGCGATCGGTCCGCGCCGCTCCGATGCATCTCGAACAAGCCTTCCATCAACAATGGTGGTCGTTGCATTACTATTGATGCTCATGGCTTTGCGAACCTACATCGGCATCCAAACACGGCGAATCCAGCGCGTTCGTGCAGCTCGCGGTCACGGTACCTCGACCCCAGCCCCTGACGCAAGGCGGTTCTTTCTTAGCCCTGTCGCCCAGCAATGTTTTGGTGCTACTTAACTCAACCCCTGGTCAGAGCCTGACTCCACCCGCTGGCAATATGTGATAAATGATGGAAAAGTGGGCAGAGCCCAGCGGAGTGAGGCGTGCACCTGAGACCCGCGTCTCTCTGTATGGGCGTGGTGTGCTCGTGCCTGCTTAAAGAGCAACATGCAGGTTGGACACCCCTATATAGCATAGTGTATGTTGATGATAAAACAACTAGATTTTCTGAACTGGAGTAATATATATTTAGCCATTAACGATATTTTGAGATAAATTGTGATAAAATAACTTCCGCGTCTATAAAGCACTAACCGGAAGTGACGATGGGCGAGGGAGTCTGGTCAAGTTCAAGCTCAGGTTACAATGTATGCGAATGAAGAAACCGAGTTCTCCGGTGTGGACGAACATGCCTATAATTATGTGCAAATTAAGAGTTAAAATAATTAAAAGTAAGACTTACTCTGCTAAGTCCTCGTTTTCGTTGCACAGAATGTCTGCTAACGTTAGCACTTTGTCCTCCAGTCCAGCCCCGCGCCAAAATCCGGTGTAAACTTTGACGGTGGACTTGATTCCATCGAGTGCACCGAGGGAACAGCATCAGTAATCAGCCTCACGTGGTCCTTACTCCGAAATCCCATCCGAGACTCCAACAAATCTCCAGGTCGATAATTCTCCGGAGTGAAATGTGCGCCACAAATCGACCGAGTGTGTGGTAACAGACGCGGCAGTGAAGTCTGCTCTCTTCACCTGCACAAAACGCTCTCAAGACCGAAAAGCCTTGTTTTTTCTAGAAGGAAAATGATGGACACGATGTCCTGACAGGCTGGAATTCGTGCAACCAGCACAAACACAATAATTTACCATTATGGCTTCTCTAAAACTTTCTGTCTCTCACTACTGCTCTAACTACATCAACACCCACAATGTAGTGATGTGTCGTTCATGAACGATTCGTTCATTTTGAACGAATCTTTAATATGACTCGGGACTACCGAGTTGTCTCAGAGAGTGATTCGTTCATTTTGTGTTGACCGCGCATGCGCGCAACATCGCATAAGGTACATGAAGTCATAAATGATTAGTTCATCTTTCGCGAGTCTTCGGGTTCGGCCGGGTCCGAGTCTTTCGTTCTTCCTGTCAGTCCCATAGAGACTATGCTGTCAGTACCGGAAAGAGAAATGATTAGTTCAACTCTTCGTTTTCGAGTCGTTCGTTCTTCAAGTCAGACTCACAAACCCATAGCACTATGCATTTTGCATATTGTGATTTAAGTTATATGGTTACTCTGTGGCTTTATAGTGTCCTTTTCATTCTTATTTATTTTTTATTTATTTTTATTTAATTCCTTTTTGGATAGTTATCCAATTTTTTTAAAGCATTGTTGGCAAAAAATAAACAAACAATAAACATCCAGTCAATATAGTGTGTACAGTGTTTTAATAAGCTATGTTACAAAGGTGTAGGTTTCATAGGTTTATTAAATAACTGCATATTTAAGTTATATACTGTGACTTTTCACAAAACAACTCGTAGACTTTTTAGGTGATTTTTTATGGACTAAAAAACATAGTGAATGGAAAAATGCATGAATACTACATTCTACATTACTACATTCAATGTTATAGAAAAGAATCTTCATGACAGAAATTCACAAATACATATGAAAAAAGATACAATTTGAGACCAGAAACGTAACATGTAACTGTAAAAGTAAAAATCAAATAAAAAAACTAACTACAACATGTTTGTAAGAATGATGTGAATTATGAACTAGGTTAAGTATTTAATAGGGCTGTCACGTGACAAAAGAACGAAGGACTCAGACTCGAAAGATGAACTAATCATTTCTGTCTCTGCATAGTGCTATGGGTTTGTGAGTCTGACTTGAAGAACGAACGACTCGAACCGAAGAGACGAACTAATCATTTCTCTTTCCGGTACTGACAGCATAGTCTCTATGGGACTGACAGGAAGAACGAAAGACTCGGACCCGGCCGAACCCAAACCCGAAGACTCGAGAGTCGAGACTTGAACTAATCATTTATCTTTCCGGATCCGGACCGGTATGCTGCATGTGCATGCAGTCAGTGAGTGCATTGGCTGCTGTGTCACACCACACGGCCCACACACAGACACTGACGAGTCGACATCGACAACTAAGTATTTTTAACGTTTTGAAGTTCGAACCCGATGACACAAGAGGCGGAGAAAAAGGAGGTGAGGTGAACTAACTGCAATAGCTTAAACTTAAGACCCAATTAATAAATTAACATTTCGGTTTCTTATAAATTGGCTTTGGCTGCATTACCCTATAGTTTATTTTTATTTATTTATTTCAAATTGAATCAACATTTTCGTAAGTAGACTACTTGATGTTTTGGGCTATTTAACATGACATTTAATTATATTCTGCTGAAATGAACGAAATGACTCGAAAAAAGATTCGTTCATTTTGCTGAACGAGACTCAAAGATCCGAGTCAGTAAAATGATCCGAACTTCCCACCACTACCACAATGAGAGCTGACCGCGAGCTCTTTTGTTTGCCTCGCCCTACGTCATATGACGCGTTGATAGCGGGAAAGGCGTATTCCAGAGCCTAGCACATTTTCATCAAAATCTCTACATCAAACGAGATTTCATTAGTAATTTCTACTTATGTGTTTTTAAAAGACCTCTGCAGACAATATAAAGTATTAATTCAGTTATAAATTCAACCTGCATGTTGCTCTTTAAGTCACATGGCACTACAACTACCAATAGGAAAATTCAACTGCAGTAGCCACTCTTCAACCTGAAGAGGGCAGCACGCAAACGTGTTTACAGCATATATAGGCCTTTTTCACGGAAGTTAGAACGCACATCCGGTTCAGCATTTGTTGTGTAAAGCGACTTCCGGTGAAATGGAGTCAGGAGCGCTAACGTTACTCTTCACAACTTCCCTGAAGAATCTACCGGCAATTACATCAGCGGATGTTTTTCGACTTGTGGAGCTTCATTCAATCGTTCCGCACTCAAAACTCAACAAAGGGTACAAGTTCTTCCACGAAAATTACATCTTTAATTACGAAGGTAAGTAACGAACACATTAGCATGCTTTTGCTAACGTGGTATTTCTATACTTACCTTTATTTACATTGTAGACTGAGGAGTAACTTAGTTAAATAGTAAGAAAATGTGTCATTAAAATAATATTAATGTGATTGTTCATTTTTTCATGCAATATTCAGTGTCGAGTGTGAGAAACAGGGAGGTTATCGTGAGGTGTAGGTGTTATAGGTCGATGAGGAAGCGTGAGGAGCCACATTCTCTGCAGGTTTGATAAGAAATGAAGGCTTGGTTTCACAGACAGGGTTTAGCCAGGATTAGGCTTTAGTTCAATTAGAACATTTAAGTAGTTTATATATATATATATATATATATATATATATATATATATATATATATGCATTTATACATGCATTTTAGTCTGAGACTGTGAAATTTATTCTGTCTTGTCTGTGAAACCGGGGGATCTGTTATGATAAAACTAACCCCTTACACTAGAAGTTCAGAATTTCTACACCTAACATGACCCCTACTTGCACTTATCAAAAGTGATGCAGTACCGTATTGAAACTATTAGGCTTGCAGTGTAAGGGGAAGTTTTTAATCGTTTATTTTCTTACTGCGGTTGCAATTTTCTATTTTGAGGGAATTTATCCCTTAAAATCTGTTCTTTTTCATGATGTTCTCATGAATGTTCTATAGTCTAGTATAAAACTATATTAAAATACACTGATATTGGCTTTTGTCTTTTACTTTAGATCACTTTGAATGCTGACACAGTGCGTCCTACCTTGGTGCCAGTCCTGATGCCAAAGTTTATGACCCTAATGCAGATCCCTGTTTTGGGCTTGCTGAGGTGAAATGCCCAGATATTCCTACAGTTTCTGAGGCTGGGCATATTAAAATTGTGAATGGACAGGCAACCCTGAAAAAATCGCATAAATATTACTGGCAGGTTCAAGGTCAGCTGGCTGTAACTGGACTCAGTTGGTGTGACTTCATCACTGACACTGAAGAGGACATGACAGTTGAAAGAGTGTGGAGAGACAGTGTCATGATAGCTCAGATGAGAGAAAATCTGGATATTTACTACTTTTGTACTTACATAAATGAATATCTTAAGGGTGGTATCCAATAGGCCTAATTGCACTGTATAAATTGTTAATACTGTAAAAGATAATAAGGTAGTCTGGAACGGTGTATATAATTTTTATTTATGGTATATAAATGAATATCTTAAGGGTGGTATCTAATAGGCCTAATTGCACTGTATAAATTGTTAATACTGTAAAAAAAAAAGATAGTCTGGTGTATATAATTGTGTATATAATTTTTATTTATAGTGTAATTCTAACGATTTCAAGATTTTGTATTTGTACAAGATGTATATTTTAACATGGAGATATGATTTTCAATAAATGTTTTATGAAACTACAATTACAATTGTTACTTTAATTGTTCAACAATGCATAGCTGATGATAATTGCCTATTACAATGTGAAAAAATATAATACAAGAGGTGTACATACATTTAATTACATAAGTCACTCTTTAAAGGGTTAGTTCACCCAAAAATGAAAATTCTGTCAGTATTTACTCGCCCTCATGTTGTTCCAACCCCGTAAGACCTTCGTTCATCTTGCGAACACCAATTAAGATATGTTTGATTAAATCTGAGAGCTGGATCACTCCTCCATAGGCTTCTAAGGGATTGATACTTGTTCCCCGAAAAGTTATTAAAGACATCGTTAAAATAGTCCAAGTGACTACAGTGGCTCAATCTTAAGTTTATCAAGCGACGAGAATACTTTTTGTGTGCAAAAACAAACAAAAATTACACTAGTGAACTGAAGAAATTAATAGTTGAAATTAAGTTTATTTTGTTTGTTTTTGCACACAAAAGTATTCTCAGTATATTCATAAAAGTATTTTCATTTTTGGGTGAACTATCCCTTTAAAATTAAAAGGCTATGATGGACATACCCCTTTGTGACCTTTAACATCAAGCGGCCACTGAAAATTGCTCATCAAGCAGCAGTTAGTCCACAGCTGGTTAACTGTTCCAGACAAGGTTAAAGGTACAGTGGTGTCCCAGATGTGAAACTCCTTCACTCTTCTGATGGCTCTCTCAACAAGAATTCGAAGACGAGCTATGGCTTGTGTTCTCTCTGCATTTTCTTTGCTGAACTGAGCTGCTGTTTTAAAAGGTGGTATGATGAGTTTGGCCCCCGTTCTGCCAGCATCTTCTCAATGGTGAATCCTTTGTCAGCCATACAAGCATCACCTGGCTCCAGCAAGTCAAGAATCCCTGACTGTTTCGGTCAACTCTTGATCGGAGATGGAACCTGTGTACAGGCTGGATACAAAAGTAACTGCTCCGCAAGGAGCAATACCGATCAACCCCTTGAAGGTAGTGGTGTTTTTATATGAAGAGAACACCTCAGACTGGAGCGTGAGTGAAGATGGATTCTGGCATCTTATCTCTGTGCAGTCAATTATGACCCTCACCTCTGGACAAAACTGCCTAAATTTGTCTGGCATGGTGGAAATCACTTGCTCTCTGCTCATCCATATGGGCAATGATCCAAGGACAAGGTAAAGATAGCTAGCCCAAGTTATGATGATGCGGCTAACAGTGGAGACACTTACTTTGAAAATGTCAGCCAACACTTTCTCCTTCAATCCTGCAGCAACACGACAGCAGTACAAAAAAACTCATCAATCAGTGGCAAGCTGCGGTGATGACTGTGAGAAGCTTCCGCAGCAGTTGCCTGTCCTTTCTTCTGGGCCTTAGACCAGTAGACTAGCAAGGATGCTGAGGGCTCAATAGCCTTCCAGAATGCTTGGAAGACCTCTTCAGATGGAAACCTGGTGTAAAAACGTATGTCTTCATCTGAAGCACAGAATCTCTGAAACTGGGACAGAGAGTGGCCCATTCTCAGCTGCATGACCTCACTTTCCAGTTTTCTGACTTCAGCTTCCAAATCCTGTATTCGTGCAGCTGCTGCATCCTGTGCACCTAGATTCATACAAAAAATATGTATAATTATCTGGCATTTACTATGATTCAAAACAAATGTTTATTGTAATAGTCATTTTAGATCATTTTAAGACTTTGTTTATCTTAATTTTATTACTGCTCAGTTGTGGCAGCATTATGTGGAGAAATAAAGTATGGTGATATTTTCCTGAAACAGTAATTTGTGTCAAAATGAACTAAAATGATATTATGACTTGAAAGTGAAGGAACATAAATGTACTAAAGACTTCAATAACAGATTTAATAAAAAAAGAACGGGAAAGTTGCTTCATAATTTGTTTTCAGAAATGCATAACTTAAACATACCTGGAAGAGGAATGACTGCATAGTCATGGTCTGCTCCAGCTGTTACCTCACTATCGATTTCGTCGTCTTGGGTGTCGTCAGAGGAAGGGATAGGAAAGGTTTCTATGGTTTGAACTCGAATTCTTTTGTAAACCGACTCTCGTGAAGTTTCTCCCCAGTTGTTCCACTTAAATCGGGACGGGACAGCCCCTTTTCTGAGGCGCTTACGACCAGTAGCGGCAGTGTAATTAGCGTCGGTAAAGTGCCGGCTACAACAAATGTGCTGCCTCTAAGGATCTTAAACATTGGGCCTTCTACGCGTCGAATAGCATGCATCCACTTCTTTGTCTGACAGTCGTCGCTTGGAAAAGCATGAAAACTCAAATATGGTTGTCGCTGCTTATTATTTGTGCAATGAGGGACGCTACAGTGACACCTCGATGTTGCTTCAGCCATTGTTGTTTCGACCGTTAGTCGCTTTACACAACAAACGCTGAACCGGATGTGCGCTCTAACTTCCGTGAAAAAGGCCTATTGTAGAATTAAAACACGTTATACCCCAAAATGTTAAAATTGACTAGAATCAATGAACAGCAGTAATAAACCCCCAGTTTTACAGATCAATAACTAACAAAAAAGTTGTTTTAGGGTTTAGTTACCCTTTAATAACTAAAAATTATCCACTTTTACTGAGAGAAGGGGTAGTAATAATAATAATAATAAGTAATTTATCCACTTATTTCTAATTAAATTCATGATTTTTATGAAGTTCAGTCAGAACCTCCTCAGAGAAGGGAGAAAATATTGTTTTATTTTTGGGTGAACCATTCCTTCGAAACTTAACACAATTTCCTTCAAAATATTGCTTTGACTTTAATTTTATGAATAAAACAAACAACAAATTAAATAATATTTGCCAGAGTTTTTACATGTACCTTCCTCTGTCTTCAGCATGGCAACTCCATCTCCATCTCCATCTCCAACTCCAACTCCAACTCCAACTGCATTTTTGACTTGCAAGTGTGTTGCAACCAAGTTGAGCCAGCGAGCCCAGAGCTTCACCAAGGGACAGAAAATAGATATTGGAAGATTTAAAACACAGTGTTTGAGTGCCCTTTCTGACGGGTCAAAAACCTATTTAAATAAAAAAGATGGCTTTACCCCGGATTTTGAGGAGGGAGTGAGCTATGTACTCCAAAAACACACTATATCAAATGCATATGGACAGATACATTTGTTTGTGGGTCCTGGAACCCTGAAATTCAAAACGGTTCCAATGGAGATCACAGAGGAGGCAATGATGCAGGCCAAACATGCCCTGTGTCCGGCTTCCCCACTGATGAGTGGGGAAGAACAGGACATCTTCTCTCAGGGTGGATACCTCAGCCTCCAGGGAAAGATCATAGAAGTAAGTATATTTTCTATCCGTCTAATACTTTTTGCAGTATCTAATATAATGTACTAAATTGACATCATTACCTCCTCATCATCCAGTTACAAGTTGCCTAAAAAAAACCGAAAAAACAGTGATAAAGTGATAATGATCGTGTAATTAACAAATTGAATAAATAAAAGAACAATTCAAAATGTGCAATTGTGGAACTCCAGGAACATAACTAAGAAACAGAACTGTATTATACTCACCCATAAATTTACTTTTTCCAGTTGTGTGGCGCGAGGATGACTAGATCCAACGTCCCCATTCTGGACATGCGGCTCCAGTGTGGAGGAAAGGCCTTTGACGTGTCGCTGTGGAGGGATGAGGCGCTGACGGACCTCTACGTGGGTGACGAGGTGGTGCTCACACACCTTCGTCCCTGCATTTTTAAGAACGGCCAGAGGAAATTCCAGTCCTCGGCCTACACGTCTGTGCAGGTACATAATGCACAACACTACTGCTGCCATAGTTTACACTGAAACAGAGGAAATGTTTTTTGGAGATGTAAACCTACATTTCAATTAATAAATATCACATGAACAAAAGCATAACTGTTCAGAATATCAGCATGACTGTAATCTGATAATAGGCTAGAATTGCAAGTGTGTTTTCTAATACAACAGGTCAATAAACAAGAATTTAATGTACAGAAAGCAAAATTGTACAAAAAGAAATACTTACAGTGAGGTGTTTTTAGTACTAATACACTGACATTTCCCACACTGGTTTGTTTCCACAGATCCCTGAGGGCCAGGTTGAGGAAACTGAGGTAGACATCATTGGTGTCTCTGAGGTCAACGACACCTGCACATTCCTCAGCAGTGAGTCGGAGGTATTCATTGTGCCGTCAACCGTCTTCTCTGGCAACCCAGTCGACATCATCGACAGACTGCCAATGAAACTTGTGCTGAAGCACCTTAACAGACGGGTCCTGCAGATCCGCGAGAGGGAGAGCTCAGCAGAATAGCCTGCTCCCTCAACCATTTTTCTTAATTTATTTAATTTGTTTGTGTTCTGAGAAAATTATTTAATTGTTCTTGTTTAGTTTATATAGTTTGTTCCAAAATAAAATATACTTTCACATGTTTCAAAGTGTTGTCTTCCCTATCATCCGTATATTTTTGACAATAATGCATACCCTCTAATTACCTGCAGAAAAGTAACACTGTTTTGCTTACCTGTTGTGATGCAATGTAATGATCGAGAAATTTGTGGACCTTTGTCATCCATTTGAATGCAACACTGGGAGAATTGAAACAGAAAGTTACAATCTTACAACAAGTGTGAAATTACACAAATATAATGCAAAATACATTAATTGAGATATCAACAATCACCTAACGAAGTGCTAAAACATGCTAAAAACATGCTATCATCATGCTAACACATGCTAGCATCGCCTAGCGAAGTGCTAAAACATGCTAAAAACGTGCTAGCATCATGCTAACACATGCTAGCATCGCCTAGCGAAGTGCTAAAACATGCTAAAAACGTGCTAGCATCATGCTAACACATGCTAGCATCGCCTAGCGAAGTGCTAAAACATGCTAAAATCGTGCTAGCATCATGCTAACACATGCTAGCATCGCCTAGCGGAGTGCTAAAACATGCTAAAAACGTGCTAGCATCATGCTAACACATGTTAGCATCGCCTAGCGAAGTGTAAAAACGTGCTAGCATCATGTTAACACATGCTAGCATCACCAAGCGAAGTGCTAAAAGATGCTAAAAACGTGCTAGCATCATGCTAACACATGCTAGCATCACCTAGCGAAGTACTAAAAAATGCTAAAAATGTGCTAGCATCTATCTGTCTGTCTATCTATCTATCTATCTATCTGAGGGTCAATATCTATCTATCTATCTATCTATTTGAGGGTCAATATCTATCTATCTATCTATCTATTTGAGGGTCAATATCTATCTATCTATCTCTCTATCTATCTATCTGAGTGTCTATCTATCTATCTATCTATCTATCTATCTATCTATCTATCTATCTATCTAGCAACTAAGTTAAACTTTTAACTACTTTAAACTACAAACTACTTTAAACTTTAAACTAATTTAAACTTTAAACTCATTTAAACTATAAACTACTTTAAACATCAAACTACTTTAAACTATAAACTACTTTAAAATTCAAACTAATTTAAACTTTAGACTAATTTAAACTTTAAACTAATTTAAACTATAAACTAATTTAAACTTCAAACTACTTTAAACTTCAAACTACTTTAAACTTCAAACTTTCTGGTCCATGTTTATCTATGTACATGTCTGAAGTATAACTTGTAATTACTTGATATATAGTTCAAAACAATTTCACACTTGCATTTAAGCACTGTCTATGTCACTGACACAGATAGTATTCTCACAATATCTAGACAATTTTGTTGTTTCAATTAAATTGTTAACCTTTACTGTGAACATGAAATCAGGTATCATCTTTCTGCCTTCTCATTGCACTGTGTATTGCTTTCACAGGCCAACAGAGGAGGAGAGCCCGACGGCGGCCCCGTGAGCGGTCCCAGGATGGTCCGTCGAAGGTGGAGCAGACGCTGTTGGAGCTTCTGACACAACCTCTGGCACGACCTCCAACCCCACCGCCACGCTCCGCTGATGAGTACTTCCTCCTCAGCCTTCTGCCTTTTCTGCAGAGCATGCCGCCTCATTTAAAAGAAAAAGTTACATTTCAAATATACAAATTGGCAATGGAAAATAGCACCATTGTGCTAAATTTGGAACAATTGGACCCCCCACACAGTAAACTTTAAAAAAAAAAGAAAAAAAGAGGCGGCAGGCTCTGCAGGAAACGCAGAATGCCCTCCTTCCTCTTCTCCTATGCCGTTCCCTGTGGCTCTTCCACCTTCCAAGCGAGGTCCTTTTTGTTCCTGTCTCTTAATGTAAATAGTTTGCACATATTGTTCATTTTTTTCAGTTCATATTGTTATTTTATATGTTTTGCCTAAATAATTTTTTTTACATTTTGCCTAAATATGTTTTTTAATGTTATACCTAAAATTACTTCATATGTTTGGCCTCAATAAATTATTTTGTAATATGACTAAATGCCTGGTGTGGTTCTAATGCACAAACAAAGCAAATCTTTTATCACATAACTTGATTTCAATATATGAGACATTTTGATTTTGTATTGATTGCTATTTATTCCATATCTAAATCTAGATTATATGAAACATTATTATTGTAATGTAAAGACAACCAACATTAGTGTCTGGACAGTGTTGAATAAGGAAAAAAACACAGGACAGGTTAATTACTTTTGAGGCTGGCTCCATTTATCATCAAAACAAAAATAAATAAATAATTTAACCTGATATACTACCATGGAAAACCTGACATTTTTAAAAAGTCTCAACTTAATAAATGTGTATGTTGTGGACCTGACATCCTGGAACTGGGGCTGACAACCTGGGGAAAAAAAAACAAAATATAATAATAATGGACTATTTTTAGATAGTTTAGCTCTTTATAGGTTTGTGGGTGGCTCTTAAAAGAGCCGTTGTGGGGAAGTCATGAGGAGGACTTCAAACGCTACTCCGTCGGCTGCCATGGTACTGCTCCCTCCGCCGAGAAGTGTGCCATGAAGACATCCCTCACCCGAGTGCCTCTCTGGAGGAGTTGTTGGCGCAACCCGACCCAGACCTGGCAGTGGCTCCTCTCCAGCATGTCCCGCGCCCCTCGCAGCAGGTGCCTCTCTCCCCTCCGAACACCTCAGAAAGTTGTGGAGAAGACACGTCGCCTTCACACACTTCTCCGCAACTTCTGGGTGGACCTCGATGAGGCGGCGGTACATCCTCCACTGTGAGGAGAGGATGCCAAAGGCGTTCTCCACCACCAGCCTGGCTCTGGAGAGGCGGTAATTGAAGACACGCCTCTCTGGAGGAAGGGTGCGTCCAGGGAAGGGCTGCATGAGGTTCCTCCGCAGCGGGAACGCCTCATCAGCCACAAAGACATGGGGCTGGTGTCCTCTTTCATCAGCACCGGGAAGAGGCTGGTCAGGAGGCAGATGAAGTGTACCAGCACGGAGAGCCTGTCCAAAGGCGGAGTTTGCCAGAATCCCACCGTCGCTGGTCCTGCCGTACCCCCCAACATCGATCAACCGGAAGCGATACCTCGCATCCACAACTGCAAGGAGAACGATGGAGAATGTTCCCTTGTAGTTGTGGAACTGGGATCCTGAGTTGGGGGTGCCTTCATTACCACGTGCTTCCCATCCACCGCTCCACAGCATAGAGGGTAGTTCCACCACTCCTGGAATCCTTCTGCGATGGACTTCCAGTCATCAGTGGTGGGCACAGCCATGTACTCCTCCACAAGACAGTCCCAGATTGCAGTCACAACCTGGTGGACGATCTGGCTCACTGTTGAGACACCAACCCTGAAGCTGGACGCTATGGTCCTGAATGAGTCCCCTGTGGCAAGAAACCTAGAAAATATTTTTATAAGTACACTTGTAGTTACATATTCAACTATATACAATAACCAGTCTGTTTTACTTTAATGCACCATATTTGTTTGTTTGCTAGCAATTTTGCAAGCAATTTAACAAAGTTTTGAATCTTCAAAACAAAAGGGTATATGTGTATATGGTTTAAATCACTAGTGTGCCAATAACCAATAACTGATTATCAAAAGAAAGAGTAACGTTACTACATATTGCTTACAGATAGAGACATGACAGTATCATTTTTAGGTTATAGCAGTTAACCGAGTAACGTTATCACTAGAAAGAGCACTACATATTGCTTACAGATAGAGACATTATCACGTCTGCCAAAATAATATTTTATTTTTTAGGTTAACGTTACAGCAGTTAACTGAGTATCACTAGAAAGAGCACCAACAGTGGTATCCGTACCACACAGTTTGAAAAACATTGCTAGCATAGCGTAAATTAACATATATTTAATATACTGTATTTAACATTTTATATACATTTACTAACCGAAGACAGATGGACAGGCGCTCCGCAGCTGGGATAGAGCGCCTGTAGTTGGTGTCCTGAAGGGTGATCCTCGCTCCGATGCGGGACAACAGGTCATCAAACTGGGCGCGGGACAAGCGGAAGTACCGCTGAAAGCGGCCGTCATCCAGGCGCAGCTCCTGGAGCAAATGATGAAATTCGCCGAACTGGGAACGCCTCCGGAGGGTCTGGTGGACCCAAGTACGGCGACGACGACCCATACGCCGCTGTTCTGCTCTCCAGAGCAAATACAGAGCGGTGACTCTCTCCACGAATGCTCGATCAACATCAGCCATCTTGTAACAAGATGGCCGTCAACGGATTTTGCATCTGACGCGCGTCACGCGCGTAAATTTTGCTTCAAACTTTTGTTTTTTACGCGGGTCAATTTCGCTCTTGACACGCGAATGGATTCAAAGTGGTCAAGCGTATAACTAGACGCGGTAGGTGCGAATTTGATGCGCTATTCGCGTCCGGTGTGAACGCAGCATCAGAGGATTTATTTTATCAAGCAGCCAAAAAGTAATGACCTAAAATCTTCATAGTCACACGCTAAAACATGCTAAAAACGTGCTAGCATCATGCTAACACATGCTAGCATTGACTAGTGAAGTGCTAAAACAAGCTAAAAATGTGCTAGCATAATGCTAAAATCGCCTAGCGAAGTGCTAAAACGTGCTAGCATCATGTTAACACATGTTAGCATCGCCTAGCGAAGTGCTAAAACATGCTAAAAACGTGCTAGCATCGCCTAGCGAAGTGCAAAAAAATGCTAAAAACGTGCTAGCATCATGTTAATTTTTAGCAATTCGCTAGGCGATGCTAGCATGTGTTAGCATGATGTTAGCACATGCTAGCATTGCCTAGCGAAGTGCTAAAACATGCTAAAAATGTGCTAGCATCATGCTAACACATGCTAGCATCACCTAGCGAAGTGCTAAAACATGCTAAAAACGTGCTAGCATCATGCTAACACATGTCAGCATCGCCTAGCAAAGTGTTAAAACATGCTAAAAACGTGCTAGCATCATGCTAACACATGCTATCATCGCCTAGCGAAGTGCTAAAAAATGCTAAAAATATGCTAGCATCATGCTAACACATGCTAGCATTGCCTAGCGAAGTGCTAAAAATGCTAAAAACATGCTAGTATCATGATAACACATGCTAGCATTGCCTAGCGAAATGTTAAAACATGCTAAAAACGTGCTAGCATCATGCTAACACATGCTAGCATCGCCTAGCGAAGTGCTAAAAACGTGCTAGCATCATGGTAACACATGCTAGCATAGCCTAGCGAAGTGCTAAAACATGCTAAAAACATGCTAGCATTATGTTAACACATGTTAGCCTCGCCTAGCGAAGTGCTAAAAGATGCTAAAAACGTGCTAGCATCATGCTAACACATGCTAGCATAGCCTAGTGAAGTGCTAAAACATGCTAAAAATGTGCTAGCATCGCCTAGCGGAGTGTTAAAACATGCTAAAAATGTGCTAGCATCATGCTAACACATGCTAGCTTCGCCTAGCAAAGTGCTAAAACATGCTAAAAACGTGTCTATCTATCTATGTATCTATCTGAGTGTCTATCTCTCTATCTATCTATCTATCTATCTATCTAGCAACTAAGTTAAACTTTAAACTACTTTAAACTACAAACTACTTTAAACTTTAAACTAGTTTAAACTACAAACTAATTTAAACTTTAAACTACTTTAAACTATAAACTACTTTAAACTTCTTCAAACTTTCTGGTCCAAACTTTCACAAGCCAACTTAAAGTTTGTCTCGACAAACTTTTTTTTCTAGTTATTATTATTCTCTTATCCAGGGCTTTCTTGTAAATGAAAACCAAGTGTCCCTTAGTCGTGGATATTATTATTTTTTTGAATGTCATAAATAGCTGGAGGAGAAAGAGCCTCTGGTTTCTCAGCTGACAAGAGGAAAACAAGCTTTCACTCAGCAAATTGAGGAGTTAAAGAGACATATAGAGGAGGAAGTGAAGGTAAAAAAATATCTAAAAAACAACTCTTGGAAAGAACTTTGTGCTGATTTATCTGAGGAATCAGGTAATTACTTATTTTAAAAATGCATTAAACATAAATTGTATTTTTAGGCCAAGATTGCTCTGCCCCATGCTGTGCAGTCAGCCGTCATGACTGCGACCTGCTGCGTGAGCAGTTTTGAGGAAGAGCAGGAGGCAAAGGCTAAATGCAGATGGGAATGTCCAAGGCCAACAGTGAGGTTGCTCAGTGGAGAACCAAATATGAAACTGATGCTATTCAGCACACAGAAGAGCTTGAAGATTCCAAGTATGAACATTAGAAGAGCTGATAATCGTGTTAATATTTGAAAATGTTTGCATCATAAGATTAATGTTGACAAATTCATAACAGGAAGAAGCTGGCTCAGCGTCTGCCTCTCTGGAGAAGACCAAACATAGACTCCAGGGTGAAGTGGAGGACCTCATGACTGATGTGGAGCGAGCCAATGCTTTGGCTGCCAACCTTGACAAGAAGTAGAGGAGCTTGTTAAGGTAAATTATTTTCTGTAATGTGACTTTGATATGAGTCTCTTAAAAAAATTTTTTAACCTGACACTGAAATGTCTTCTGGTCTTCAATATCCTGACAGAATGGTAGCAGTATGAGGGAGGTCAGGTAGAACTGTAAGGTGCCCAGAAAGAGGCTTGCTCACTCAGCACTGTCAGAATCTGCATCGAAAGTCCACAACTGTTTAATTAATTATTAACTCTTACAGTGTTAAATCCATATTGGGAATTCAGTGTGCGTACTGTTTATAATGTTTATACTATTTTCTTTTTCTTCTTTAGAGGAGATCTCAGATCTGACAGAGCAGTTAGGAGAGACTGGTAAAAGTATTCCTGAGCTGGAAAAGGCCAAGAAGGCAGTGGAGATTCAGACAGCCCTGGAGGAGGCTGAAGTGATTTTATGGAGAGAATTGTATTATAGATGAATATGTAGTATTTTGTTGTAATTCTTGCTAAAATAAACGGAAAAAAAAAAAACTGTTGCACTATGCTGTCATATTAATTAATGTTTTCATTTTTAAATTAAAAAAATATTTTTTACATTTCATAGGGCACCCTGGAACATGAGGAGACCAAGATTCTTCGTGTCCCGCTTGAGCTAAACCAGGTCAAGGTTGAGATTGACAGGAAGCTTGCAGAGAAGGATGAGGAGATTGAGCAGATCAAGAGGAACAGCCAGAGAGTCAATGCAGAGCACTCTGGACTCTGAGGTCAGGAGCAGAAAATATGCCATGAGAATCAAGAAGAACATGGAGGGAGATCTTATTGAGATGGAGATTCAGCTGAGCCATGCTAATCTCCAGGCTGTTGAATCCCAGAAACAGCTGAGGAATGTTCAGGGACAACTCAAGGTATGTGACCTCTCTCTGGTTTTCAGTTGTATATGTAAATGAGTATTCTGAACAAAATTGAAAGCAAAAGCAACTATTCAGGTAGCCATCAAAAAATTGTTGTGTACAGGATGACCAACTTCACCTTGATGATGCCCTAAGAGGACAGGAGGACATGAAGGAGCAAGTGGCCATGGTGGAGCACATAAACATTCTGATGCAGGCTGAGATTGAGGAGCTGAGAGTTGACAAAGTTCACCTTTTGGAGTGCAGCAAAGAATCTCACAGATTTTTTTTATATGTTAATTAGGCTGCAATGATGACAGAAGAGCTAAAAAGGAGCAGGACACCAATTCTCACCTGGGAGAGGATGAAGAAGAACCTGGAGGTCACAGTAAAGGACCTGCAGCACCATCTGGATCAGGCTGAGAATCTGGCCATGAAAGGAGGAATGAAACAACTCCAGAAACTGGAGTCCAGGGTGAGAACATTTCTATGTTTATATTCTTGATGTGGGTAATATGAAATATGTGTTATGTTATGAAATATTGTATTTTGTTTGGATAAAATTATACAATATGTATTGTGTAGGTCCGTGAGCTTGAGACTGAAGTTGAGGCAGAACAGAGACAAGGAGCTGATGCTGTTAAAGGTGTCCGCAAATATGAGAGGAGAGTGAAATAACTCACATATCAGGTATGACCATACCTGACCATACCCATACATTAATTCTCATAAAAATATTTCCACAAACGTGTTCAAGCTGTACTTACAAATATTATATTGATTTCTTTATTTTTATGTTTAATTATATTATTTGTAGACTGAGGAGGACAAGAAGAACATTAACAGACTCCAGGATCTGGTTGATAAGCTGCAGCTGAGTCTCTAGTTTGAGAAATGGATGATTTGAATGTCCTCACTCAACACCAGTTTCCAGTTTCAAGCATAAGCACAAAAAAAAAATCTTAAATACAACAAAAAGCATTAAAAACAACAAACGAATCAACTGAAAATATACATTTGGAAACCCGGATAGGACGTTATCACCTTTTTCACCTCTTATGAGTTTACATCCCTGCCCTTACTCTTTAGCATTTATATTTTTCCTCTTGGTCAGTTCTGAAGATCACTCGATCTTAATTATAATTTGTACGCAGATGACACACAGATCTACAGCAATTCTAAACTGCTTTTCTTTCACATTGTATTTCTGACATAAAAATATGGATGAGTTAAAGTTTCTTTGAACAGTACTAAGACTCGTTATGCTTACTGGTTCTCCTTACCAACTTCATAAAGCTGGCTATTTAACTCTATCTGTGAATGTCTCTGCTGTGGAGTTTCAAACAAATCCCAAAAACATTATAGTGTATTTAATGCAAGTTTGACATTTGATCCACACGTAGATAATTCTTTTAAAACATCCTTTTTTTCATCTCAGAAATATTGCAAGATTATGCCCTATGTTATTCTCTGTGGTTATTCTATTTTGTCTTTTCCTGCATTGACTATTGCAATGCATTCCTTGCTGGGGTCTCTAAATCCACACTAAATAAATTGATTGCAATATGTGTGAAATTTGACAGTCAGAATCCTGACTAGGTCCAGGACAAGTGATAACATTACTCCTATCTTGGAATCCTTGTACTGGCTTCCTGTCAAGTTTTGTGTTGATTTAAAAATTATTATGCTAACCTTACAATACTCTGCATGGTTTGGCTCCTCAGTATTTGTCTGAGCTCTTAACTCTACACCCAAATACATGATCTCAGTTCCTCCAAATCTGGGCTCTTAGCTGTCCCTCAGACTCATCTAAACGCTATGGAGGACAGGACTTTTTTCTTCTTATGCTCCAAATTTGTGGAACTCACTACCAGCTGATATTAGAGAAGCACTGACTTTTTGTATATTGAAATCTTGTCTTAAAACATGATTAACGTAATTATTTTTTTGTATTCTGATGTGCATGTTTATATGATTTGTATTCTTATATTCTTGTTCCTTTCCTAATTAAAGCACCTTAACATTCTACTGCACCTTTAACCCTTGTGCATCCTTGTGGACATTTTTGGCTTTTTCAGTTTTGGTTTTTTGATAACTTTGTCTGTGTTAATGCTAACTGCATAACATTTTCCACAGGTGTGAATTTGTATTGGAATTTTAATATTTCACCCTATTTCCTTTAAAAAATATTTTTTGCACTAGTTACACAAAATACTCCCTCTTAGCGTCGTTTTGGACAAAAATGGCCCCATTGAAACCCATTAAAACTGCGATTTTTAATCCCAGTGCCATTTAACTATAAAATTATGCAATCTTGTTTAACATGCTTTCATTATGTTGGCAAGGCTTCAAAATGTACATTTTAAATATTTTTTACTAGATCGTGCCATTTTTTCAGCTTTGGCATATCATCGCTTTTGTTGTTGTTTTCTGCTGTTTTTGGCTTATGCATATTATAGAGCCAATTAGATACATTATGAATATATCATTGTGTGAGTGTGTTGGTATGTATTTCAGAGTGTGGTTTGTATGTGTCTGAGGCTCTAATAATAAAAATAAAAAAATTCTGTTTAGCATTTATGAAATTGAAAATAATTATAATTATTATATTTTTTATAAAAAACAACAGTGGCATTATGTAAACAAACAGGCGTTTAAAGTGTTAAAATTCTGAAAATAAATGAATGTTTGGTAATTATGATTAGAACTGATGCTGGTTAAAATATAAGTCAGTGAAAGTAGAAAAAATATTATTCTATAATATTTTTTTTACACTTTTTGACATGGCCATTTTTGTCCATTATGCACCTGAGTGGTAGTTTTTTTAGATCTGATACTGCATAAGCATCAAAATGAATGTTGTTGTTAAAGCACTATATAGAAATAAAGTTTATTATTACCTTTTCTTTTACTCCACAAATTACAAATAGCGAGTTGCTGTTTGATTTTAAGTTTACAATGTTTAATTAGTGTTAATTGGTACTTAATACATTTAAAATGAATTATAAGATTGTAGAGGTGGGGAGGGCGGGCTGGAAGAACGCACGTCCGGCCTGCCTTGAAACAGACTTGTAATTAATGAAGAACTTCTTCATTGCTGGCAAACATGGGATGCATTTCAGTATTGTTTACAGCCCCACACAATCACTTTAACCTCTCGTACTATGCACTCTCTCTCAAGATGCTACCACTTTATAAAGTGAAAAGTATAAACATGCAATATTAATGTTTAGTGACTTATTGAGAACTTTGATCATGTCATATAAAAGTTGACATTGTGTTTACTAGAACATTTTGTGTTCACCAACAAATCAATCAAGAGAAATTGAGGTCCAAAACAAGTTGTTAAATAATAGTTTTATTTAGTATTCATTTGACATTTTCAAATACTTCTTTGAAAGGTTTTTACTCTGCTACCTCTTTAACCTGGAAAAATAAGAAATTGAACATATATATAATTAGTACAAGTTTAAAGTTAAAATTGAGGAATTAAACTAAAGCTTTAAAGCTGTGGCAAGTATGTTTTAAAATACCTGAAAGTACATCAGAAAGTAAATCTTTCAGTAAGAATTAGAATTTATATTATCATATAAATTACCTTTCCAGCATCACGGCTCTTGGTTCTGAGCTTGTTGACCTGAGATTCAGCAATGTCAGCGCGCTCCTCAGCCTCCTCCAGCTCATGCTGTGCCTTCCTCAACTTGGACAGGTGAGTATTGGCTTGTTCCTCCTGTAACATCAAATATGTGTATACAAGGCACATACTATCTAAAATGATAGTAGATGGTGAATCATTTAAAGTGCTCAAATGAGGTACTCACAGCTTCTTCAGCCTGCCTCTTGTAAGCCTTGACCTTCAGCTGAAGCTTGTCAACCAGATCTTGCAGTCTGTTTATGTTCTTTTTATCCTCCTCAGTCTGCAGGGAATAAAAATACATTAGAATAGAAAATGGTCTGAAAAATGTATCAGAAATTTTAATGAATTTTCTTTACCTGGTAGCTGAGTTCTTTCACTCTCCTCTCATATTTGCGAACACCTTTAACAGCATCAGCTCCACGTCTCTGTTCTGCCTCAACTTCAGTCTCAAGCTCACGGACCTTAATTATAGATATTATCAAACTCATTTCACTCAAAGAAAATAGGTTTACACTATCAAACACAAAATAGTCAGTATTATAGCATGACACACACTTCAAAGCACCCAAATCAAGTTTACTGAACACTGAAATAAAGGCAAGCGTACTCTTGACTCCAGTTTCTGGAGTTGTTTCTTTCCTCCCTTCATGGCCAGATTCTCAGCCTCATCCAGACGGTGCTGCAGGTCCTTCACTGTGACTTCCAGATTTTTCTTCATCCTCTCAAGGTGAGCACTGGTGTCCTGCTCCTTTTGAGCTCTTCTGCCATCATTGCAGCCTTTTGGAATTCACAAATTCCACAAATTTTCATTAGGTCTAAAAATGTAAGAGGGCAGATTTTTGTGAGGCTTCTTGAATTGTCAATTACTCACATCAGTAATGGCCTTCTTGGCCTTATCCTCTGCGTTTCTTGCTTCCTGTACAGTGTCATCAACTTCACTCTGGATCTGAACAAGGTCAGCTTCAAGCTTCTTCTTGGTGTTCAGAAGACTTGTGTTCTACAAAATGGATAAGATAATTGATTTTTTTTTTTTAACAATCTCTCAATGACCTTAACTTCAGTGTACAAAAAAACCCCAATATGCTCTCACCTGAGAGTGCAGCAGTCCAACACGCTCACTGACGTCCACCAGCTCTTGTTCAGCCACTTTGCGGCCTCTCTCTGTCTGCTCCAGAGCAGCTCTCAGCTCCTCAATCTCAGCCTGCATCAGAGTGTTTCTGCGCTCCACCATGGCCACCTGCTCCTTCATGTCTTCCTGTCCTCTCAGGGCATCATCAAGGTGCAGTTGGGCATCCTGTAAACAACAATTTTTTAAGGGCTCCCTGATTAGTTTTTGCTTTTAAATTTGCTCAGCATTCTCATTTACATACTTATACAATTATACATACTTATACAACCAGAAGCGAGAGAGCATTCACATACCTTGAGTTGTCCCTGAACATTCCTCAGCTGTTTCTGGGATTCACCAGCCTGGCGATTAGCATGGCTCAGCTGAATCTCCATCTCATTAAGATCTCCCTCCATCTTCTTCTTGATTCTCAGGGCATCATTTCTGCTCCTGACCTCAGAGTCAAGAGTGCTCTGCATGGACTCAATGACTCTCTGGCTGTTCCTCTTGATCTGTTCCATCTCCTCATCCTTCTCTGCAAGCTTCCTGTCAATCTCACTCTTGACCTGGTTTAGCTCAAGCTGGACACGAAGAATCTTGGACTCCTCATGCTCCAGGGTGCCCTATGAAAGATGATATAAAAACTATTTAGAAAAAAAAAAAACTATAACTGACACTGTAGTAGGGCTGCATGACATGGAGAAAAAAATTTGGTATGCGATAAGTTGTAGGATGATGTGATATGCTATGCTATAATCCTATAATGACATCATCAAAATGCCCAAATAAGATGAGTTATAGGTTTATAAGTTTATTGGGGAAAATAATTTCTGTCTATCCCAGAGATCACAAACATAGTTTTATTTTGTTCCAATAGATTGTGTGCAATATAAACAAGTTCACCATCATTAGCAACAAATCAACAAATGTTAAGATTTGAGTCTCTACTTTCAATATATGTTAATTTTTTCACAAAATGTAAACAATAAATGTTGTTTTGATGCTCTTTAATGCTTTTTGTGACAGATTGTGGTGGCTGCTCATTCAAACGAGACTGGCACAATTCTCTCTCTAACGAAGAAAACATAAATTAACAAAAGATTTAATGTGGAAAGATACAACTTACTGAAATGTGTCATCACTCATGTAATCGCCAAATCTGTTAATGTTGAAATAAAAAGAAAATGAATGGGGAATATCTTGTACTTTTCCGTGACGTGCTCGAGCACTGGAGTGCTTATGGGACTGGCATCTACACTGCACACACACACCAAGTGACAATTGCACACCCATTCTATTCTCTGCTCTCTACAATGGCATTAATGTTATTTTATAAAGTATTAAAATCATTCCATTATCTGAAGCCATGATATGCATATTGTGATGTCAATTTTTTACATTTTGATAAATGCAATATATTGTGCAGCCCTACACTACAGTAAAGTGATTTTATTGAGAATAACCGCCAAAAATACTTAACTCCAAAAATTACCTCAGCCTCCTCCAGGGCGGTCTGAATCTCAGCCTTCTCCGTTTCCACAGTTTTCTTAGACTTTTCAAGCTCATGAATGCTCTTACCAGTCTCACCTAACTGCTCTGTCAGATCTGAAATCTCCTCTTTAGAAGAACAAATCTATATCATTATGAACATTCAATAAGCTGTCAATACAGTGTTTAATTAATCAATATATTTAATGGAAAATCGCTAAATGTTTACTTCTAGAATACCTAAACTAGAATTAGAAAATGCTAATTAGCAATTAAACACAGAAGGTTTTCTAATTCAACAATTGTTGTCTTACGCTGCAGATTCTTGTTTTCTCTCTTGAGTGTCTCCAGCTGATCTAGACTCTCCTCATAGGAGTTTTTCATCTTGAACAGCTCAGTGCTGAGTGAGCGAGCCTCTTTCTGGGCACCTTCCAGCTCTGCCTGACCTTCCTCATACTTCTGCTTCCATTCTGCCAGGACCTTGGGTAAAGAAAATGAAGGCTCAGCTAACAATATTATTACTTAATTTAGCGTGTGAGAGGAATTATCATATCACAAAATTAGTCAAATTGTTTACCTTGTCAAAGTTCCTCTGCTTCTTGTCAAGGTTGGCAGCCAAAGCATTGGCTCTCTCCACATCAATCATGAGGTCCTCTACTTCACCCTGGAGTCTCTGTTTCGTCTTCTCAAGGGAGGCACATTTGGAGTTCACTGCTTCAATTTGTTCCTCTGCCTCTTGCAGACGCTGAGCCAGCTTCTTCCTGTTATGCATTTTGTAAGCATAGGTCAGAAAATGCAATCATTTTCACATATTAACAAGTGTTTATCAGCTCATCTGATGTTCATACTTGGACTCTTCTAGCTCCTCTGTGCGCTGGATGGCATCAGTTTCATATTTGGTTCTCCACTGAGCAACCTCACTATTGGCCTTAGACATTCCCCGCTGCAGCTCAGCCTTTGCCTCCTGCTCTTCCTCAAACTGCTCACGGAGCAGGTCACAGTCATGACGGGCTGACTGCACAGCATGGGCCAGAGCATTCTTGGCCTAGGAGACAATGTCATGCTATTAGCTGTACTCTACAGTGGAAATGTACACATTCAAACAAACACACATGCACAGAAAAGGAACAAATATGCTGCCCTGGGATTTCAACAAGCCAAATAATGAAAGTATGCCATTGTGCTATGATTGCAGTTATGTGTTTGCCATTCAATAGGCCTATTTCTTTTATTAATATGTCATATAAATGTTATATATAATCTGTCCTACATTTTAACACTGTTATGGCACATTCCAAATTCCAAGATAATTGTAAATCTTTGTATTAATTTAAGTAAGGTGAATTCACTAAAACAAAGAACAGTCAAAGTCTCTAGACAGCTGTCATCGTGGACATAACGCAACTGATTTTCAATCATTCCATATACTTGTGTGCACATCCACAAGTCAAGAAAGAGCAGCAAATTCAAAAGTCACTTTTAAATTGTGTTACTTTATGATACTACAGTCTATGATCATCGTGAGTGCGAACTTCACAAAATATCCTGCAGTGTTCTCAACAACATTAAACTTCTAGCCAAAAGGCATCAGTGGCCTGGTCATGGGAGAAACACAAAAGTGCAATTTCTCCAAGAAAATCTTCACAGATAAGTCCTGGCATTAACCACCACTTGATATCTGGTAATTTCCCCACTTTCAATATGTTCCCTTACATTTTTCCGCTTTGTCATTGTTCAGAACTCACTGGCGGGTGTGTCAACTTGTTGCTCCTCTGAACAGGATTAAACACATTTTCTTTCAATCCGTTTTCTGACTATTTGATTGAACGATTGTGTGTGGAGATTTTTCTTTATTTTAGTTGCATGGGCAATGAAAATTCTTAAATTATTTATTTTAAAAACTCTCAAAATCATTCCAAAGCAGCCCAAATTTTTACCACCTGCCCAAGCAAATTTTCTCCCATACAAATCTACTGAAAGTAGCCCAATTGGGTGGGAACCTGCCCAATCTGGCAACACTAGTCACAATGATTATGCTGTATTATTACCTTAACTTCCTCTTCAGTTTGCCTCTTAAGCTCCTCAATTTGTTGAGTGAAAGCTTGTTTGCCTCTGGTGAGCTGAGAAACTAGAGCCTCCTTCTCCTCCAGTTGACGGCCAAACTCACCTGTTGAGATTTAGATTCACTGTGTCAGATCTATATCAGTTAATTTTAAACAAAGTCTATGGAGGCAAATTGTTAGTAATCAGCATGTTTGTTTCATCTAATAAGACTTTGTTAGAGTCAGAAATTCAATTCAAAATGATCTTAATACACTATTCTCAATAATTATTTACAAACTATTAATTTGTTCACAATTGTCATGTTACCATTTTCAGTTTGAAGTCTTGCTCTTTGAGCACTGATGTCATTTATCTGACGAACATTCTCATCATTCTTGGCCTTTATTTCACTAAGTTGGTCCTCAAGTGTGCGGCACATCTTCTCTAGATTGGCCTGCAAATACAAAGTCCTTAGATATTTACAAATATTTAACACACATTTGATATATTTGTTTAGATATACAATTCTCAACCTTTGCTTTTGCAACAGCCTCCATGTTGCTGGAGAGATCATCAATCTCCATTTTGTATTCACTCTTCTCCTTCTCAAGCTTTTGCTTGACACGCTGGAGGTTGTCGATTTGCTCTCCCAGCTCAGCCACACTGTCGGCCTGCTTCTTGCGGAGGGCAGCAGCAGTGGCTTCATGCTGGAGGGTGGACTCTTCGAGATCTCGGCGCAGCTTCTGGAATTCAGCCTCACGCTTCTTATTCATCTCAATCTGAGCAGCAGTTGCTCCTCCAGCCTCCTCAAGCCTCTCACTGATCTCCTCAAGTTCCCTGGAAAGATCAGCTCTCTGCTTCTCCACCTTTGCACGAGCAGCACGTTCAGCCTCGATCTCTTCCTCCAGTTCTTCAACACGAGCCTACAGGGGAAAGTTATTAATCAATTTCTGATCATGATGTTTAAATAAATGTAACATAAGAGTCCAAAAAATACCTGAAGCTCCTTGATCTTCTTCTGGAGTTGAGCTCCAAGAGATTGTTCATCCTCAATCTTGCTGAGAAGCTGGCTTATTTCAAAGTCTTTCCTGTGCGAGTTCAACAATAATTTGTTAATAAAAATAACATACATAAAAAATAACATGCATAACACAAACATAACAATATAAGTAAATAATGATTTGCTTTTAATTACTTCTTCAGTTTCTCCTCAGATTGTTGCTTGTCATTCTCCAGGTCCATAATGGTTTCCTGGGCCAGTTTGAGGTCTCCTTCGAGCTTTCTCTTGGCTCTCTCAAGGTCCATGCGGAGCTTCTTCTCTTGTTCAAGGGAACCCTCAAGCTATGGGAAAACAATATATAAATGTTTAAAGCTAAATTCTGAATTCCATCTATCAAGGACATGTTGAAATGGTAACTCACATCATCAACTTGTTGCTCAAGCTTTGTCTTGGCTTTGGTCAGGGTGTTGACTTTGTCCTCCTCTGCCTGGAGATCATCCAGAGTCTGCTGATGTGCCTCTTGGAGGGCTTTCTTCTCCTTTGTAAGCTTGGCAATGCTCTCATCCTGTGCTGCCATTTCCTCAGTCAGGTTCTTGACCTGTGTGGTGTTGGATACTAAATCATTTCCTTTTGTCCTCATTCATATCATTTAACAAAAATGTAGGTGCATAAAAAATTTAAATTAAATTTTAAATCAACTGTCACAAACCTTATTTTCAGTGGCATGTTTCTCCTTTTCAACTTTAGCCAAGGTGAGCTCCAGGTCATCAATGTCCTTCTTCAGCTCAGAGCACTCATCCTCCAGTTTTCTCTTCTTGGCTGTGAGTTCAGCATTGATTTCCTCCTCATCCTCCAGTCTCTCAGTTGTCTCTTTGAGTTTAGCTTCAAGCTGGATTTTGCTCTTTATCAGACCCTCACACCTCTCCTCAGCATCTGAGAGATTCTCAGATTCCTGACAGGTAAATAAATATATATTTTACCTACTATTGTTCAAAAATATCTATCAAAATGTAAAATTTCAGTAAGTTCATTAAAGCAAACTCACAGAGGCTACTTGAAGCTGCAGATCATTCTTCTCTTGCAGCAGTGCTACCATCTTTTCCTCAAGCTCCTTCTTTTTAGCCTCAGCCTTTGCAAGATCTTCTTTGCATTTTGCATAGTCCTCTTTCATGTTTGACAGCTCCTTCTCAGTTTCAGCACTCTTCAGAAGAGGCTTAATCTTGTAGTAAACCTTCATCCATGGCCAGTGTTTGACGTTCATGAATGATCGGATGTTGTATTGAATGGTGTAAATGGACTCTCTGTAAATCAGTGGTGATTAAATGTCATAAAAATAAAAAAAAATGTACAGTGCTATCTGGAATACTAAATTCTGATTGTTCAATGGTGCTATCTAGTGGTCTGATATTTCACAATAACAACCATTCATCTGTGGATTAAGTTATATCAGACTAGTCATCCAGGAATTGCCAGTCATCTTTGCAACTTCTCATATAACAAGTAAGCTAATAAAATAATTTCAACTAAAATCAACTGTATATTTATTTATTTGTTAAGTATTCTTGTACATAGTGGGTAGAATTGAGCTATTGCTAGAGACTCTGCAGCTTATTCCTTCTCACTTTAAAACATTTTCAGTGCAAATTAATATTTCATACCCATTTATTTATTTAGTTTTGTTGGTAGCTTTGTAATAAGCGGGATAATTAACATTTTGGATTAGGGTCGTGATCACCCTGTCAAGGTTTATTTTGTGATATCGACTAGCTGACTGTACATTATCCCTTACATAACTCACCTCCTCTCCATCATCTTCACGAACTCCCTTCTCATCAGGTAACCACGGCAGAGAGCCTGAGTCATTGTTACCAGAGCAGCCAGTTTCTCATCACGCATCTCTTCAAGAGTACCCAGAAGACCAGCTTTGAAGAACACCTGAATATGTGTATAACAAAGAAGTTTGTTTCCAGTGTTATGACTTTAAATCATCAATCATGAGTAGGGAGTCTTTGAAGTGTAATGCAGAATATAAACCTTTGTGTGCCCGAATCTATACTCGTCATGATTAACATCGATGGATCCCAGGAGTTTCTCAGAGGCCTTCTTGTTGTCCATAAACTGTCCCTCAGGAATAACACTGGCATTCAGCACCTTGTATCTATGGAAGATTTTTCAAAATGCTTCATGTCTTTTATTAAGATAAGCCTCAATGAAGTGATATTTTAGTCATAATTACCTCTGTTTGAAGTCACCATAGAGGATTCTGCTGGGGAAGCCCTTTCTGCAAATTCTGATACCCTCCAGTACACCGTTACACCTCAGCTGGTGGATAACCAGAAAGTTCTCCATGAGACCTATAAAAATAGTTTATATCATGAGCTTTGTACATAATTCAAATGAAAACCTCTTAAAGTTCTTCATTACTTTACCTGGAGTCTTGGACTCATTGGGAATCAGACAACGCACAAAGTGAGGATGAGTGCTCCTCAAGTTTGTCATAAGCTTGCCCAAGTTCTCCTATAGAGAATAAAAACGGTTCTCACTTTTTTCAAATACAGCAATAATGTTGTTATATCAGCTTCAACTTCTTCTGTACATACCCTGAACTGGGAGGACACTGTCTGCATGGAGCCACCCTTCTTCTTTCCTCCCTTCTTGCCAGTTTCTTTACAAACATTGAAATGATTTAGGTAATTTGAGCTATTCAATCATTCTCTATTTAAAATATTTTTAATTTATAATTACCCTCAACAACAGGTGGGTAGAGAGTAGCCAGAAGTTTGACAGAAGATTTCTGGTACAGTTGCACAACAGACTCATTCAGTGGATCCTTGTTCTTGTCTAACCAGCCATTGACGTTGTAGTCCACAGTTCCAGCATAGTGAACCAGAGAGAAGTGGGCCTCAGCCTTGCCTTTGGCAGGCTTTGGTTTCTGGAAGGCTTGATTTTTGCCAAGGTGCTGATCATACAGTTTGTTCTTGAAGGAAGTGTCTGAAGCCTTGGGGAACATGCACTCCTCTTCAAGGATGGAGAAGATACCCATCGGCTGTTTGTAAATGAATAAAGAGTATTACAAAAAAAAATCACAGATTTTGTGAATAGAAAATGGTAGAAATTAAGAAGTTTATAAAACCAGTAGAAACCTTCTCAATGAGCTCAATGCAAGCAGCCAAGTCCATGCCGAAGTCGATGAACTCCCAAATAATGCCCTCCTTCTTGTACTCCTCTTGTTCCAGCACAAACATGTGGTGGTTGAAGAACTGTTGCAGTTTCTCATTAGTGAAGTTGATGCACAGTTGCTCCATGCTGTTGAACTGGAGAGAGAAACTTTTACTGAACACTGAACTTAAGTCAACTTGCATTCAAATTAGGTAAAAATAATTCTTACATCGAAGATCTCAAAGCCAGCAATATCCAGCACACCAATAAAGAACTGTCTGGCCTGCTTTGTGTCCAACATCTGATTGATACTGAACGACCATCCACAAGAACATCCTCTCATAGATAGATTTGGCTAAAGCACTAACAGAGTTGTACACCTGTGAATAGAATACATTGTAATTTTTATTCCAATGTCCTTCTGCTTTAATAATAGTCAGATTCACACCTAATTTTTAGGTCTAACACATCTGCAGGGTTAGGAGAGTTACTTTTTAAATGTAATCCATTACAAATACCAATTACTTAGTAAAAATGTAATCAGTAACAATCCAGTTACCTTGATAAGAAAGTAATGTAATCAGATACCTTTTTTGATTACCTCAAGATCACGTTTGTGAGTAAAGTCGAGAAAGAGAAAAGGAATATGTTCTGAATGCCTTTTAATCATATCTTCTGAAGCAAACAAACAGTTTATGAATAATGTTATGAGTGATGTAGCTATTATTATAGAGTTAATAATAGATAGTATGAACAAAACATGAAAAACAGGGACACCACCTTAATAGGAAAACAGAAAATGTTAAAACGCTGCATTTTTAACCAAATCAGGTGAGTCCACTATCTGTTAAAGAAAATTGTTTATTTTCTCATCAAGCAAATACAGTTAGAATAGATGCACTGAATTATGTCTTGGTTAACATTACAAAATCTGACAGGATATACGTCAGATTCAGAAACACTACAAAGTTTAATTCTGCCATGTACTGCAGTTAGAATGTAGACTAAAGGGCACTGACCATTCATTAACTTCTGACTGCCATAGGCAGATCACATGCTCATCATCATCATTATTAATGTCTCCAGTGCATAGCATCTTGTTTTAATGAATAGATCAAAATAGATTTAAACCTTTTACTGTGTCTTGATTTACTTTTAGTTTTAAAATGTTACATTTGCCAGTATTTCTCCCTCACCCATACTTTTGAACTGTTCTTAACAATACATTTGTAATATGTATCAAAATCAGATAAATTATCCATTGCACTTTTCCCCTAAGAACTTAATATTTTCAACTCATTTGGTATTCATGTGTACAATCTGGATTTTTTTTAACAAAGAAAAAAAGAAATGCTGTCCCAATTATAGTTGTCATTACAACATGAAAGCATTTCAGAGAATAATTTTAGAGTTCAACTGAAGTTAAGATGGAAATGAGAAGTCACACTAAAATTTCGACAGTAGGCATCCTGTGCACCGGAAAACTGTCCGTTCAGCCAGAGGGAGTGGAGTTTCTCCACTTTTATTCCTGTTCTCGCATAAACGATCGACAGACGGTCAGATGGCGAAATTAGGGAACACATGATTCATTTTAGCTATCCTTGCTAATGTGATTTTTGTGTGGGTCTTACCTTTAAATGCTTATTTAAATTATATATTTGGTCTTGGAAAATCACTGCATCTTCACAGCAGGAAGGTCAATTGCTCTGAACTTTAATTTGGTTTCCCTTTTATCCATTGAAGAGACAAGAATATAAAAATTCCACAAAAACAGCACATTTATCATGGTTAAATTGTGTGGTCAAATAAACAGGACAAATCAAAACCAATGTGTAGTGTAAGGCATAGCATTTGAATTTAACTTTCCTCTTGAGAAGCGTAAAGGCACAAAAACTCCCCTGACAAATAGGTTTGTTTTCTTATGAAATGACGGAGGAGAGAACTGGCTTTCTTGCAACTGTTAACAAGAGGTTTCTGCAGCTTAATGCCGAGTCATTTTAGATAGAAAGCCTGAAAGACACATCACGCTGACGCCAAACCTGTTTGTATCGGAAATAGGAAGTGGCATCTGATGCCAATTATCTCCTTATTAACATTCATTTCCAGCAAGGCACTCTGATCAATCAGTCATAATTTCCCACATGAGATTAAAGTCATCATGAAACGGAAGTTGTGACCGACTTCCATATTGTGACGTATTTCCAGTTTATCGACCAAGAACAAAATGTAGGGTGGTAATTTTAGTTTATCCATTTGTTGTTGATTGGATTGGTAAAATATGTCTGTTGCATAGAGGAACGGAGGCAGATCTGAATGCGAGTTTGCAGCGGACACACACCCCTACCACCGTGCTGTTCCAGTCACAGCCAATTGTCAGTGAAATTGAGCAGCGATCAAAACACATTTATGATGAAACTGACATCATAAATGCACAAATACATCATTGTCTTACAAAGAGGCTGAGTGAGTAAAAGATAACCATATTTTAACGTTTTGAATCACAATACACTAAATATAAAGGGGAAAAAACACTTGCTCGTACTGTGCATCCCAATACAACTGCATTCAAAAATATAAATAAGCTCCAGAGGCATCCAAAGCATTGTATTCATTAGTGATCACCTCAGCAATTCAGGCCGGAAATGTCTTGAACACAACCGCAAATTCGCCCTTATTCCTTCTCATTCGAAATGTAAATTCAAGCCAGCTGACCCATGACCAAAGAATTTTGGGTTAATGAACGAAAACAGACAAAAACACACTTTGCCATCTTCACCAACATGGGATTGCTGCTTCGTTCAACTCTACGCAAGGTTGTGGTATTTGTAAAAAGGGGCAGGGTTTAAGCGGACTAAATAATTGGAGAAGTCCTGCATACGTCACCAGAGAGAAGTCTTTTGTTTCACCGGAAGATCGAGTTTTTGTTTTAAGATTAAAAGGTCAAAAAATATGCATGGATGAGTCATTCACAATAAGACCAACACCATGCATTTAGAAAATAGCTAGTGTGAATTTTTATTTCATGCTGACTTGAATGGTTTGACCACATTTGTAAGACAGGTGTTATTTACACATGTGACAGTAATTGGCGCCAGATTCACACAAGTCAAGAGAGAGAACCAGAAGAGATCTCCATCTTGCTTCTGATCATATCTATACCACTATAAAGCAAGCAGTGGTCTTCATAATTTTATGTCAGGAGGATCTTTTGTGTATTTTTTTATATATTGAAAATTGTAATCCTGCTAATAATCCCAATATTTACCAAATGTACCTGTAATTTTAATACTTTGAGTTTTTATGTGACTATAACGGATTACAATTACACATTTTTTGTATCTTGATTACATAACGCCAAGTATTCTGTTACTCCCCAACCCTGCACATAGCAGGACATACTGTATGTTAATACATACCTGTGGCACAGTTTGACCTTTGGTCACAAACTCATTTCCGACCTTCACTCTGGGGTAGCACAAAGCCTTCAGCATATCAGCAGAGTTCAAGCCCAGAAGGTAAGCAACTTTGTCAGCCTCTGCAATTTGTTTTGTTAAAAATTAAAAAAAATTATCCCATATCTTTCACTGACAGCTGTAGGAAAAAACTATTTCTTATAAGATAATAGAAAGGGATCTTTCAATCGAAGTATTCTTAAATGGGAATACACATTAAAACGATTGAATCTCACCCTCTGTGCCATCAGGCTCAGCTTGCTCTTCACGCTGCTTCTGCTTGAACTTCATGTTACCATGATGCAGCACAGCTCCAGTGAACTTGTAGATGCCCATCTTCTCCTCATTAGTAAAGCCCAGAATGTCAATAGCAGTCTAGATATTACAGTAGAGGATGAGAACTAGGATCTGACATATTTATATAGCAAATGTCATTAATCAGATTAGCAATGACTCACATCAGTTGCAACCAACTCCTCTTTATCATCAATGCTTGCCACAGTGATCTGACCCATACTGCACATGGGGAAGTCATAGGGGTTGGTGGTTATGAGCGTCATTTCTGTAAAACATAGAGAGCATTTTTGACAGAGTATTTTACAATACTATTTTGAATAAGAACAAATGCTTTGATTGAAATGTGTCAACCTACCAATCAGCTCAGGCTTATGGTTGGTCATCATCTGGTAGAAGATGTGGTAGCCTCTCTCATCTGGAAGCTGGAATGTCACTCTAGACTTCTCCAGTAGATCTGTAGAGAAAATAATGAAGTCATGATCTAAAGAATGATAGACAAAGAAAAATGTACAGATTGATCAATTAAAAGCATGTCCACCTACATGTCTCAATATCAGCACTAGCCAGTTTTCCAGTTGTGCCAAAGTGAATTCTGATGAATTTACCCTGTTTATAACAAAATAACATTATTGCTACTGTGCAATAGAAAAAGTCCAGCATAACTGCATTCAAAAATATAAATAAGCTCATCCAAAGCGTTGTATACATTAGTGATCACCTCAGCAATTCAGGCGGAAATGTCTCGAACCTGTAACCTGACCCCGAAGCTGACCCGTAACCAAGGAATTTTGGGTTAAGGAACGATAGTTTTAAAGGAAAACAGACGAAAATACACCTTGCCATCTTCAACAACATGCGATTGACACTTTGTTCAACTCTACGCAAGGTTGTGGTATTTATAAAAAGGGGCAGGGTTTAATGGACTAAATGATTGGAGATGTCCTGCATACATCACCAGAGAGAAGTCTGTTGTTTCACCAGATGATCGAGTTATGATATTTGTATTAATGATTACGAGGTCAAAAAAATTAACAAAATATATGCATGGAAGAATCGTTCACAATAAGACCAATAACTTGCATTTAGAAAATAGATAGACATAGCATAACAAATGCTCTCTATAAATAAAAACTGGTGAACTTACAAATCGAGATGAGTTGTCATTTCTCACAGTCTTGGCATTACCATAAGCCTCAAGCAGAGGGTTGGCAGCAATGATCTGGTCTTCAAGAGATCCCTGTAGTTTAAGGGGTTACATTTGAAATGTCTCTTGTAAAGATAATTTGCAACAAATTTAAACATTGATATAAATATATTTTTACATCTCATTTCAAACCTGCATTTTGCCAGGAGCTTGATCTTTCTTCTTGTCACCCACCACTGCAACAGTGGCAAAGTACTGAATGACACGTTTGGTGTTCACAGTCTTTCCAGCACCAGATTCTCCACTGGTTTATGAGAGATGATAAGACGATTAAATAAGATGATTAAACATGTGCAATTTCCATGAGAAGAAAATAAAACCATTCTTAGCATCTCTATACAGTAGATACATACGTAATCAGGACAGACTGGTTCTCTCTGTCTGTAAATTCAAAGATAATAATTTTGAATTTTTGTTTTATAAAAACTAAAATCCAGAATTCCAAAAATCTAAATTATTTAAAAATTAAGATCTTACCAGTAAGCATGAACTGATAGGCATTGTCAGAGACAGAGAAGATGTGGGGTGGGGCCTCCATACGCTTTTTGCCTCTGTAGGCAGCCACCACTTCTGCATCATACACTGGGAGCCACTTGTATGGGTTCACAGTAGCACAGAACAGTCCAGAGTAGGTCTGAAATGAGCAAATAAGTTGTCCAATTAAAGCATTGTAATCGAAATGAACATTAATGCTATTTTACGTAGCTTCTTAACTCACATAGATCATCCATGCTGCATAACGCTCTTTGAGGTTATAAAGCACAGCCGGTTCATTGAGATGGGTCATCATGGCCATGTCCTCAATCTTGTCATACTTGGGAGGATTCATTGGGTGGACATCATCCTCCTTAGCAACTCTCTCCTATAATGGTAATTTATTAATTTAACCAGAGAAAATTTGCAATGATTAATGTATTGTGCTTCTAGTTTCCATGGAATAAGGAAAATTCACCTCCTTAGTGTCAAGCACAATAACGGTGACTTTGCCACCATCTCTGCTCTTGATTGTTCCTTTGACATACAACTCTTTGGTATCAACCACATAGCAAGCAGTCTTAGCATCAAAGGGCTTGTTTTGAGCCTCAATTCTCTCCTTCTCAGGCTTGCGTAGATATATGGCAGCCTTGCCATAAACGGCCATCTCTAGCGTCAGTACTCATGGTGCCAGCTTACTGGAAAACGTAAAGAGAAATTGTTTTGTATTGAAATAATAACCTAGTGGTTCAACATTACACTAAGCACAACAGTAACAAACTGATATGCAATGTAGTACCAACATTTTCATTTCAGCTCAATATCTGCTTCAACTATGTCAACTAACAACAATACATAATGCTAAAATAACAATAACAAAAATTCCTTTTTTTTCAAAACAAGTCTGCTAGCGGTAATAAATGTTTGATAAACTCTGATATCAAGATATTCTATCTCTGTACTGTATCTAATGCCCCCACAACAGAATGAAATTATCTACCCTGCACAAATTAAAATTTCCTGTGTGTGACAAAATGCCCTGAGCAAACAACACAATCTTAACCAAGGTATCAAAAACAAACTCTGGCTTGACATATAGAATAAGCTACATAAAAATAATTGCAGGAGTCAATACTAATTCAACACACTCATTACATTAATGTAGGGACATTCGCCTACCTTCCCTTTTTTGAGACCAGATGAAATTTCCTGCAAAATAATTAAGTTACAGTTAAACATCCATGATTACACAAATTATGTTTTTTTTTAAACAAGAGCATTTTTTTATTGATACTGCTTCATTACAAACAAACAGGATCCTAGATATATTATCAGTTTATCTCGTTTTGCTTCTCCTGCAGGTTTGAAGTGGTTAACATAAATCTTGCCAAGTGTATGCCAACATCCATGCAAATCAACTTACCACCAGCTGGAGCTCCTCCAGTCTTCTGTTCGGCTGATCATGTCCTCCTCCACACTTATATTAAGAGGAACTTGCACACTAAGCAGATACTAAATATGGAGAGCCATTAGAGTTTAAATTACTGTATCTAGAAGCTGTCCATTCACAGAATGTCCATCCCAAGAATGGATGTAACAGCCATATTAGAAACCAGTTCCAGAAAAGGCAATAAAGCAGTTGTATTAAATAGAGATATCAGGTAGAATCATAATCAGAGGATCATTTCGATTTATATTGCTCTTATAACTTATCTTGATAAGGGCATATAATGGATTGTATGTTTCAGGAACACGTTTTATTTTCATGTGGAACTTGAATACGATTACAATACGATTTTAAAGAGACAGGTATTTGCTACTCGTCATGATTATCCTATTGTTGATAATAGACATATCTTGCATCAAAACAGATACTGTACATATTGAGTTGAATAAATACATGACAAGGTGACAACTGTATACTTGTTTCATAGAATTTCTATTTAGGCCACGAGCAAGTTGATGTGAGGGCATATTGCCAGATGGGGTGGTAATTGACTATCATGAGCACTCATGCTGTCTGTCACAATTCCTCTATGAGTTCATGGATAAATTATCCGTACAGCTTGTTAACACAGTCATGTGTGTGAACGTTGAAATCATTTTCTACATAATTATAGATTAAACAGTCCATTTGATAACATATGCAGATGTTTTCAGAAGCGTATTAATTTTTCTTTCCATTTATCGTTTTTGTTTACAAAACCAGTAGGCTAAATGACAGCGCAAACTTACCTTAATTATTATAATTGTTAAGATATTCGAGAAATATGTACAGTAAGGTTATGATCAGCGATATAGTTATAGACCTGTGTTACCCTTCTTTTCTTTTTTGCTTTCCCTCTCCCTCCCTCCACATACTAGAGTGAAAAGTTGGTCCTGCCCAGGCGCGTCACTAGACCCCTTTTACTGGGGCACATGTCCCAGTATAAATCTGCTTTGCCCTAGTAAAAGCTCAAGTTTGAGTTTTAACAATTTACTTTATTTGTCAGTGCATTCATTTAGATTGATAATCCCGGACAAAAGAAATGGATATATCTAAATGCAACGCAGTAACCCACACAATCAACGCTTGTAAAAGCAACGCAGTTTAACCGAAAACTCAAATCTGATGCATGCTCGCAGAAATCCATGTCCGTGCAGCGCGCGCCTCAGCGCTTGCTATAACCAAAACCTCTGCAGCGCGCACAGCCACACACACGAGACCAGGAGCCGGTTGCACCAGCTATACGTACTTTACAATTTAGCCTAGTTGCGGCGTAAATGGTAGGAACAGGTAGGACGTAACCCTATGTATGAACTAAATATTTATGGGAGCCTCCGATCAGGAGTAATGGTTGGAATAAAAATGCAGATTAATTTAATGACATCAATGTGCTCATGTTTTGCGTGATAGTCATCAATCATTTCGACATATATTATGAAGTTGGCATTTACACTCGTTTACATTTACAACAGAGAAATATATATATATATATATATATATATATATATATATATATATGCTATATATTCTATATATTAAGGCTAGCGTTTCAGCATGAAACCGTTCAAACGGTGCAGTTTTCCGGTGTCAATTGTCAACATATACTAAATATTTAAGATATTAAAATTAATAAATGTCTATTTTTCCAGCCTGTTGTATTAGCATTTATTTATTACCCCTTATTTATTTTAGATACAGTTCCTACTTGTTATTTACACAGGGCAAATATACTATTTATTAAATCTATTTTTATTACATATCATATTTTAATGGTATCATAAATATAATTTATTACAGCTGACAGTTACAAGAGCAGACAAGGTTTGAACATTAACCGTAGCAAGATAAAACTTAAATTCACGGCTTTTAAACACTTCTGTGGATAAATTTGAAGGCTTTTTATTGGATCAATAAAATTATTTGCTTGAATAAATCTGGGTGTCTGTCTTTCAGGTGCTTTATTAAGTTTGAAGTGTTTCCTCCTTTCCTCAGAAAATTGTGAAAGCACCGTTTACAAATAGGTTTTTCCTGATCTACGATGTTTCCCTTTTCATCAGCCTCAAATCTAAAGAATTTCCAAAACTGGCTTTTTTCACTTTTCTTTTCGACAAGATTCAGTTGAGACTCCGCAGCAGCAGCTACTTTGCTTGTCGCCATCTTTTGCTTGTTGTGAGCGTTCGAAAGTTCCCGACTCTGATCGGGATCCGGGTAGACCCGGTACTCAGTACTCCGGTACATTCAGAAATTCTGGTATCATAAAAATTAATTTGTTTGAGTACCGACTTGGTACCGGAGTACCGGTATTTTTGACAACACTACCCTAAAGTGCGTCGGCCCACCGGGAAAATGCCTGGTATGCCAGATTACCAGTCCAGCCCTGTCTGAGGCTGTTTTGCCTGATGCTGGATAATGCAATTCCATTGACTTACTTGACAGAGGTTTTCCTGATGTTTAATTGTAACGATTACCCTGTCTTGTTTCTCTGTTGCCCTTTTGTTTACCATTTGTTGTCACTTTTGCATTTCTCAGTTTTCACTTTAGTCCCTTATGTAATTCCATAGTCTCTTTGTTAGCGTTCGTGTTTTCCTCTGTTCATTGTTTTCACCTGCCCTTGTTAATTTGCCTTTGGTTTCTGTTAATCACATTGTTATCTTGTTTGAGTTCTGTTCTTCCATTGGTCCCTTTTTTCCCTGTCTGTGTATTTATACCCCGTGTCTTTGTTCAGTCTTTGTCAATCGTCGTTTGATGTCTAACCTGATGTTTCTTTCCTTCCCGAGTTCCCTGTTCGTGTCAACCTTGGTCAGCTCATTCAGTTTATGTTTCATTTCCCCATCGTGGGTTGTTGCTTTGTGTTTTGCCCTGTTATTCAGTTAAATAAAGTTCAACTGCGTTTGGCTCCGCATCTCCTCGTCAGCCTCATTACTCAAGCGTAACAGAACGACTGACCACACATGGATCCAGCAGCTATTCGGGCCAAATGTCGGCTGCTCAACTTGCAGCAAGAGCACTACCCACTTGTAGACCACGCTCACTACTTCCTCCTCCTGGCGAACGCTACTGACTTCCCGGACTCTGCACTGATGATCTTTTTCAGGGACAGCTTAAATCCTCGCTGAGGGAGCGGGTGCCACAGGCAACGCCCGGCAGCACTCTCCACGACTACCTGGAGATGACCCTACTAGCGTGCAGCTCACCGCACCCTGTCACACCAGCCTCACCTGTCAGCGAGCAACCCCCATGACAGTGGCTCCCCTTGAACCTGCACAGTCCACTTTGTCCGCCCGGAGGAGGAGGAGAAGACAGGCTTCCGCCTCCCGACCCACGCCTGCCCCGGTCTGCGAGCTAGAGCCCACGCATGTCACGGTGAGCGAACTAGAGCCCACGCATGTCACGGTGAGCGAGCTAGAGCCCACGCATGTCACCGTGAGTGAGCCGAATCCTCGTCAACCACGGTAACCCAGCCAGAGCCTGTAGCCTCAGACGTCAGTGAGCCAGTGCCGCTAGCCTCAACCGTCAATGAGCCAGTGCCTGTAGCCTCGACCGTCCCTGAGCCAGCGCCTGTAGCCTCGACCGTCCCTGAGCCAGCGCCTGTAGCCTCGACCGTCCCTGAGCCAGCGCCTGTAGCCTCGACCGTCCCTGAGCCAGCGCCTGTAGCCTCGACCGTCCCTGAGCCAGCGCCTGTAGCCTCGACCGTCCCTGAGCCAGCGCCTGTAGCCTCGACCGTCCCTGAGCCAGCGCCTGTAGCCTCGACCGTCCCTGAGCCAGCGCCTGTAGCCTCGACCGTCCCTGAGCCAGCGCCTGTAGCCTCGACCGTCCCTGAGCCAGCGCCTGTAGCCTCGACCGTCCAAGAGCCAGCGCCAGTAGCCGTGACCGTCCAAGAGCCAGTGCCAGTAGCCGTGACCGTCCAAGAGCCAGTGCCAGAAGCCTTGACTGTCCAAGAGCCAGTGCCAGTAGCCATGACCGTCCAAGAGCCAGTGCCAGTGCCAATGGCCGTGACCGTCCAAGAGCCAGCGCCTCTCGAGCCCCCTAGGGTTCCGCCTCCCAAGTCTCTCAAGTCTCTCAAGTCTCTCGAGCCTTCCAGGGCTCCTCCTCCCGAGCTTTCCAGAGCTCAGCCATCCGAGTTTCCCGAGCTTTCCAGAGCTCAGCCATCCGAAGTTTCCGAGCTTTCCAGAGCTCCGCCATCCGAAGTTTCCGAGCTTTCCAGAGCTCCGCCATCCGAAGTTTCGAGCTTTCCAGAGCTCAGCCATCCGAGTTTCGAGCTTTCCAGAGCTCAGCCTTCCGAGTTTCCGAGCTTTCCAGAGCTCAGCCTTCCGAGTTTCGAGCTTTCCAGAGCTCAGCCTCCCGAAGCTTCGAGCTTCCAGAGCTCCGCCTCGAGCTTTCCAGAGCTCCGCCTCGAGCTTTCCAGCTCCGCCTCCGAGCTTCCAGCCTCGCCTCGAGCTTTCCAGAGCTCCGCCTCTCGAGCCTTCCAGAGCTCCGCCTCTCAAGCCTCTCGAGCCTTCCAGGGCTCCGCCTCTCGAGCCTCCCAGGGCTCCGCCTCTCAAGCCTCTCGAGCCTCCCAGGGCTCCGCCCCTCAAGCCTCTCGAGCCTTCCAGGGCTCCGCCCCTCAAGCCTCTCGAGCCTTCCAGGGCTCCACCCCTCAAGCCTCTCGAGCCTTCCAGGGCTCCGCCTCTCGAGCCTACCATGGCTCCGCCCCTCAAGCCTCTCGAGCCTCCCAGGGCTCCGCCCCTCAAGCCTCTCGAGCCTTCCAGGGCTCAGCCTCTCGAGCCTTCCAGGGCTCCGCCTCTCGAGCCTACCATGGCTCCGCCCCTCAAGCCTCTCGAGCCTTCCAGGGCTCCACCCCTCAAGCCTCTCGAGCCTTCCAGGGCTCCACCCCTCAAGCCTCTCGAGCCTTCCAGGGCTCCGCCTCTCGAGCCTACCATGGCTCCGCCCCTCAAGCCTCTCGAGCCTTCCAGGGCTCTGCCTCTCAAGCCTCCCAGGGCTCCGCCCCTCAAGCCTCTCGAGCCTTCCAGGGCTCTGCCTCTCAAGCCTCCCAGGGCTCCGCCCCTCAAGCCTCTCGAGCCTTCCAGGGCACCGCCCCTCAAGCCTCTCGAGCCTTCCAGGGCTCTGCCTCTCAAGCCTCCCAGGGCTCCGCCCCTCAAGCCTCTCGAGCCTTCCAGGGCTCTGCCTCTCAAGCCTCCCAGGGCTCCGCCCTCAAGCCTCTCGAGCCTTCCAGGGCACCGCCCCTCAAGCCTCTCGAGCCTTCCAGGGCTCCGCCCCTCAAGCCTCTCGAGCCTTCCAGGGCTCCACCCCTCAAGCCTCTCGAGCCTTCCAGGGCTCCGCCTCTCGAGCCTACCATGGCTCCGCCCCTCAAGCCTCTCGAGCCTCCCAGGGCTCCGCCCCTCAAGCCTCTCGAGCCTTCCAGGGCTCAGCCTCTCGAGCCTTCCAGGGCTCCGCCTCTCGAGCCTACCATGGCTCCGCCCCTCAAGCCTCTCGAGCCTTCCAGGGCTCCACCCCTCAAGCCTCTTGAGCCTTCCAGGGCTCCACCCCTCAAGCCTCTCGAGCCTTCCAGGGCTCCGCCTCTCGAGCCTACCATGGCTCCGCCCCTCAAGCCTCTCGAGCCTTCCAGGGCTCTGCCTCTCAAGCCTCCCAGGGCTCCGCCCCTCAAGCCTCTCGAGCCTTCCAGGGCACCGCCCCTCAAGCCTCTCGAGCCTTCCAGGGCTCCGCCCCTCAAGCCTCTCGAGCCTTCCAGGGCACCGCCCCTCAAGCCTCTCGAGCCTTCCAGGGCTCCGCCTCTCAAGCCTCTCGAGCCATCCACAGCTCCGCCTTCCGAGCCTCCTCCAGAGCCTCCTACGGCTCCGCCTCCGGAGCCTTCTGCGGCTCCGCCTACAGAGCCTCCTGCGGCTCCGTCTCCTGAGCCTTCCTTGGCTCCGTCTCCTGTGCCTTCCTCAGCTCCGTCCCCGGAGCCTTCCAGGCCTCCGCCTCAAGAACTGTCTACGGCGCCACCGCCCTCAGCTCCGCCTCCTGAGCCTCCAGAGCCTCCCTCTGCTCCGCCTCCTGAGCTTTCCAGGGCTTCAGCCCCGAGCCTCCTACGGCTCCGCCTCCAGAGCCTCCAGAGCCTTCTAGGGCTCCGCCTCTAGAGCATCCTCACGGCGCCACCTCCCTCGGCTCCACCTCCAGAGCCCTCCAGGCCTCCGCCTCTAGAACCTCCTTCGGCTCCGCCTCCTGAACCTCCCTCAGCTCCGCCTTCGAGCCTTCTACGCCATCGCCTCCCCGGCTCCACCTCCCGAGCCTCCCTCGGCTCCGTCTCCCGAGCCTTCCACGGCCGCCTCCCAAGCCTTCTACTGCTCCGCCCCCAGGGTCTCCTGCGGCCCTGCCTATGCCTCCTGTGGCGCCGCCACCCAAGTCTTCGACTGCCCCACCTCAGAGGTCCTCCTTGGCTCCGCCTCACGCTGCTCCGCCAGCTCCCCAGTGGCCACACCTCCCAGGTTCCCTGAACCAGCCCTTGCCCTGTGGTCATCTCCCAGGTCCCCTGAACCGGCCATTGGCCCACGACCACCTCCCAGGCCACCGAGCCGGCCTCTATCCTGTGGCCCCTCCCAGGCCTCCTGACCCGGTCCCTGTCTTGTGGCCTCCTCCCAGGGCTTCTGACCCTGTTCCCGTCCTGTGGCCTCCACCCAGGCCTCCTGCCCCTGTTCCCGTCCTGAGTCCTCTCTCCTGGCCTCCTGACCTAGTCCCTACCCAGTGGATGTCCACCAGGCCACCTGACCCTGGTCCCTTGACACACCCCCATAGACTGCTTGCCTGCCCTCTCGGCCTCCATGGTCTACCTGTCTACCCTCTCCACCTCCCTGGACTGCCTAATGGCCCCCGTGGACTGTCGCAGTGCCCCTTGTACCCCGTGAACTGTCTCATTTCCCTCGTGGCCCCCGGACTTCCTGCCTGTCCAGTGTTCCCCCCTGGTCTGCCCGTCTACCTATGTGCCCACTTGTACTGTCTGTTTGCCCCTGGTGCCCTCATGTTGTTCTTATGGACTTTTGTCTTTTGTTGTGTGTTTTTTAGGATCGTCTGGAATCCGATCTTTAAAGGGGGGGCTATGTAATGATTACCCTGTCTTGTTTCTCTGTTGCCCTTTTGTTTACCATTTGTTGTCACTTTTGCATTTCTCAGTTTTCACTTTAGTCCCTTATGTAATTCCATAGTCTCTTTGTTAGCGTTCGTGTTTTCCTCTGTTCATTGTTTTCACCTGCCCTTGTTAATTTGCCTTTGGTTTCTGTTAATCACATTGTTATCTTGTTTGAGTTCTGTTCTTCCATTGGTCCCTTTTTCCCTGTCTGTGTATTTATACCCCGTGTCTTTGTTCAGTCTTTGTCAATCGTCGTTTGATGTCTAACCTGATGTTTCTTTCCTTCCCGAGTTCCCTGTTCGTGTCAACCTTGGTCAGCTCATTCAGTTTATGTTTCATTTCCCCATCGTGGGTTGTTGCTTTGTGTTTTGCCCTGTTATTCAGTTAAATAAAGTTCAACTGCGTTTGGATCCGCATCTCCTCGTCAGCCTCATTACTCAAGCGTAACAGTAATATAGAAGAATGCAAATATGCAAGAAAGTTTTCTCCTGTTTTGTTATTTGCATATACAGTGTAAGCATTTTATGCCATAAAACATGTTGAGAATGTTCATGTACAGTATGTTGAAGATATTTAAATAAATGTTTTCATAAAGATTAATGTCTCTACATGTTTACCTTTCCCAGTACTTGTTGCAGTGTAGGAATAGTGGGTTAAGCAAGGTTTTGTATAGTGCATTGTGTTGCACACTTCTTGCGCGCAGCAGGCTTTCAAGAAAGAATAAAAAGCGATATGAGTAATGGGGGGCCTGTGCCCTAGTAGACCTTTATGTCTAGCAATGCCCCTGGTCCTGCCATAGGTGGCGCCAATATATTTCAGTAAACAGAAGCTGTGGGAGGGAGCGCATTCGTTCATACCATAATGTAATTTCAACTAAAATGTCATTGTTCTACAAATTGAATGACATGACAGGCTACTTAACCTCTAGTTCAGATAATGAAGCCAGTCTATTTTTTTTGCACTTATTCTATTACACCTATTTTGGCTTCTATTGGTTGCATGTTATGTCAGTACTATAATGGAAACCAATACATACCATTAAATCATAATGGAATCGAATGGAAACCATTAGAATTGCTATTGTTTTTTCAGCACGGTTGGATTTCTTTTGACTGCAACAACAAATCGCTAAAATTGATAATGGAAATATAAAATGTCATATTAATCAAATTCAATTTAATTTTACATTAGTCAAGTCTGTTCTGTGCAGGGAGAACCTCCACCAGTTACGTCAGTTTACAGTCGTGAAAGACGCATTTGCATGATAAACCTTTTTATTTATTTATTTATATTTTAAGAATAGCAGAGGACAGACACATGGAGCTGCAGGGGAAAAGTGGACAACCCAAGAAGTTGTCAAAGCACGATAGGATTTTATATTAAACACTTTAAAGAAGGTGTTTTTCTTAGCAAGCGCACACACGTCAATCAAACGGTGCCAATCCACAATATTCCTGAGTCCCATGACCCTTTACGGGCAACGTGGGTAGAACTTCCGGTTAAGTATAAACAATCGTTATTCTATGTACTTATGCAGCACTAAAAATGTCAGAATCTTAAGAACAAATGATCACAGAATTATAGCAAGGCGATATTGTTCTTCCTCACTTATCTGTTAATGATTATGGGTTTTAGGATGATGGCTAAATATCGCAAATAGTAGCATTTTAGTCTTTATCCATCCATGGAAGAACCTGAGCAGACTAACCTGAAAAGCTATGTAGCCTATTATTGCCTTCATAGCTGTAAATTTGGACATGTTTTGAGAACTGTAGATTGTTATGGTTATTTTAAAGCATATATTGGGTCTATCCTGAACCTGAAGATTATGTGGTACCAAGATTATGTACTTACTGCAGATACAGGTGAGGTCCAGACAGCAGGATGATAATGTATTACAGGACGATTTTTCGGATAAAATATAATTATTTTTTGGGAGATGAATTTGTAGTAAACTGAAACTAGCTATATAATTGTTCGTTTAAATACATAATCTCCGTATCTAAATGCTATCAACAACATTAAACATTTTAGTGTTGAATGAACAACTGATCCTGTTGATAGATTGAATTTATTGTTCTTGTGTAGGAAATAACGATGTATTAGCAGTCACACAATAAACTTCACTGTACATGCAATACAAATAAACATATTTATTTGGACATACATTAAAAATATTGTACACAAAATGTTCTCTGTAAAATAAATAAAAAACAATATGTATTATTAAAAGCACTGTGCAAATACATTTAATTAATACTGAATAAATGTCCACACTGTTTTCCAAATCACATTATCCCCTTAAGGAAAGACAAGCACATTCTGCAAAGACACCCAAAGAAAGTGAATTGCATGTAGCAAAAATGGAGAGGAAAATCAGAATCCAGTTTATTTCAAATGCGATAAAACATCTTACTACTGTACATGTCTCATCTAATAATTATGATCTTTCACTGTAGAATTGATCAATTTAGCATCACAGCATGAAAACATTGTCATTACTCACAGAGAGTATACGTAAAACACTGTTCCTTTTATATACCATTTCAAAACATGTGAAGCATTCACAAAGGCCAAGGCTGAATAGAAATGAAAACTCAAAAATTCTAAGGAACTTTCAGCACATGTACAGTACACACAGCTGTTAGCACAATAAAGCTATAGTTTATATGTAATTCATTGTACTCCGCTTCTGTAAGTCTATTGTAGCCGGCATGTAAGGTCTCGGGTTACTTGACTGTAACCCTTGTTCCCTGATAAAAGCGGAATGAGATGCTGCGCTGAGTTAGCGCTTTGGGAACAACTTTAGGTGTGACCAGCTGTGAATATGTGTGCAACACGTCAATGAAAATTTACCGGAATTTATAGCCTCTGCCGGTGAAATCATTGGATGCACCTGTAGCAGGGCTATAAATAGATGCGTCACAGGTGCATCGTCAGGTATTTTGTCTGAAGAGCAGTCCTGGGTCATCCCAGTGCGGCAATGAAGCGCAGCATCTCGTGACGCTTTTATCAGCGAACAAGGGTTACAGTCAAGTAACCCAAGACATTCCCTTTCAAAAAGCTACACTTATGATGCTGCTCTGAGGTAGCGCTTTGGGAACAAGAATATCCACGCCGCCGCACTGTGAATGTCCGGACCCCTTACGGGTCACAAGAGCGCGAGAGGTCTCAGACATGAGCTTGTGATGTCGACTCAAGGAAATAAGAGCCCGGAGTGGCATGAACATCCAAACTATAAAATCTAATGAATGTGTGCGGAGAGGACCAGCCTGCCGCATCACAAACATGCTGCAGAGGGACACCTCTAGCCAAGGCTTTAGAGGAGGCGACCCCTCTGGTAGAGTGAGCCCTGATACATACTGGCGAAGCTTGACCGTGCGCCTCGTAGGCCAGGGCAATAGCGTCCCTCACCTCATAGTCTGCTTGGTGGCGGCTGCCCCCTTGTTGCGGCCCATCTGGGTGACTCAGAGAGAAGTAGAGGGGACATTGCGGCGTCTGTTGTGAGGCGAAGAGGACCACTTCTGCCCTGTAAAATCTCACCCAGATTTGTTCCACTACCTCGGGGTGGAGTTTCTGTCTGACAGTAAATCTGCTCCCACATTCAGACATCCAGGGATATAAACTGCCCTGAGTGACAGGAGCTTGCCCTGGGCCCAAAGGAGAATCCAACATGCCAGAGTATTCAGCTGACGTTAACGTAGACCTCCTTGATGATTTATGTAAGAGACTGCTGCTGTGTTGTCCACCCGAACCAGGACATGGCAGCCTCTCAAATGCTGGAGGAAGTATTTCAGGGCCAGAAATACTGCCATCAACTCGAGGCAGTTTATGTGCCAATCAAGCTGATGACCCTACCATTCCCCTTGAGCTGTACGACCACTTTAGACCGCTCCTCAGCCCGTCAGGGAGGCGTCTGTTGTCAGCAACCTGCGACAAGACGCACCCAGAGTAGGACCCAGGGTAAGAAACCGGAGTCTGAACCACATAGAAAGGGAACGAAGCGAGCGGCGCAAAACCCTTATTTGCCTTAGGGAACAGGTCCTTGGATGAAATCCTGTGGCTTTTAGCCACAACTGAAATGGTCTCATGTGCAGAAGGCCCAAAGGGATCACTGTGGACGCAGACGCCATGAGACCTAGTATTCGTTTATACTGACAAATAGTGCAACCTTGACCTAGCCTGACTTTGCTCAGGGTGTTCTGAATGGACACGATTCGAGCGGGAGACAATTGTGCCTGCATCGAGATCGAATTCCATATAACTCCCAGATAGGTAATTCTCTGGGTGGGAGGGAGTCTCAGACCCAGAGAAACCAGATGAGCTAAGACAATATCCCTGTGCTGAACTGCCAGTTCCTGAGACTGTGCTAGTATCAGCCATTGATCTATGTAATTCAGAATACGGATGCCCCAGAGTTGCAAAGGAGCCAGTGCTGCATCCATACATTTTGTGAATATGTGGGGGTGATAGGGCTGATAGCCCCCGAAAGCAAACCTCAGGAACTTCCTGTACTGTGGCAAAATTTCTATATGAAAGTATGCGTCCATGAGATCGATCGTGACCAGCCAATCGTGATGTTGGATTTGTGACACGACCGTCTTGATAGTTAGCATCTTGAACTTGAATGCCTTGACTGAGCGATTTAAGCCTCAAAGATCTAAGATCGAATGCAAACCCCCACCCTTCTTGGGAACCAGGAAGTATTTGCTGTAAAAACCTGACTCTTTCTCTGTAAGGGGAACAAGTTCTATGGTCCCTTTGACCAAGAGATTTTGCAGTTCTTTCCACAGTAGACATGCCTGCTCCGGTTTCACGGTAGTGGAAACCACGGCGTTGAAACGCTGAGGGCGGCGAGCGAATTTAATTCTGTAGCCATTTTCTACTCTTCTTAGGACCCACATAGAAATACCTGGCAGAAGATTCCATGCTGCGAGATGGGTATTAATTTTGACACTTCCTGTTGAGGGGATGGCGAGTGTTCTGCATCCTGGACTAAGGCAGGAAGCAGCGGTACACTCAACATTTCGCTGGAAGCCTCTAACTCCCGAAACACCAGAGGCAGCGGGAATGGAGAGGTTTTGTGGGGGTACCCGAAGGGTCGAAGTGGATGATACACGTGCCCCATCCCGAGGAGGGCTACCCCCACAAGGCTGGGCACAAGACCACCAGGGTTTTCTCTTGTAAATGACTCCCCTGAGGTCTTGCTTTGGGGGCTGCTGAGGGCGAAGAGCCTGTCCCCAGTCTTTACGAGGGGGAGCACGACTCGCCATGCTCTGTTTCTGAGCCTCCCATGTAGAAGGACCGGGGCGGGGCTGGGTGGCTGACTGCCCCTCCCCCTGAGTGTGGCGAGGAAGGAATTGTCCGGTGACTTTTTGCCTCCTGGAACCTGGTGATAGCTATATTCATAGCGTCACCAAATAAGCCAGAAGGTGAAACCGGGGCATCGAGAAGGATAGTTTTGTCCTTGTCTCTGATGCCCAATAGGTTAAGCTATAAGTGTCTCTTCATGCTGACTAAAGCAGACATAGACCGGCCAATGGTGCGGGCCGTCTGCTTGGTCATGCAGGGAGACAGATCCATGGCTCGACGAAGCTCAGAGAAAGCCTCTTCGTCGACCGTGGTGACCGCACTCAGGTCCTTCAACAGATTAGCCTAGTACGCCTGTAACACTTCCATAGTGTGCAGGGCAGCACCAGCCTGACCTGCTGCCTGATAACCCTTCCTACAATCATGGAGGTGGTCCTGCACAGCTTTGTGGGAAGAGTGGGTCTCTTTAACGATGATGCCGAGCCAGGCGAGAGATAACCCGTAAGTTTCTCCTCTACCGGCGGCATCACCGAATACTTCAAACAGATTAGCCTAGTACGCCTGTAACACTGCCATAGTGTGCAGGGCAGCACCAGCCTGACCTGCTGCTGATAAGTCTTCCTCACAAGCGTGGAGGTGGTCCTGCACAGCTTTGTGGGGAGAGTGAGTCTCTTTAGCAATGATGCCGAGCCAGGCGAGAGATAACCCACAAGTGTCTCTTCTACCGGCGGCATCACCGAATACCCCTGAGCCTCAGCACCCACAATAGTTGAATATAACAACGTCGAGGGCACGAAGACATGGGAAGTATAAGGATTCATCAATGAATGAGAACGCTCGTTATGAAGGTCATAGAAGAAAGGAAGGGTTCCATTTTTCTTTTCTTTTTTTGGCCACCAGATCTGTCTTCTAGTTTGGAGCGTTTGGGGGGTCTCTTGTTTGCGTTGCCAGTCTAACTATAGTCTGGCCACAACACAAGTAACCACCTTGAGTAATTCCTCAGCCGCTTTATTATTGTGCGTGGAATGTACAGAGGTTCAGCATCCCCCTCGTCAACCGAAGAGGCGCCGAGGTGCGCTTCAGGCTTATGAGAAGGATAAGCTAGATCTGGGGAGAGACCGAGCGATAGGGATGGACCCATCTCTCGCTCCTCAGCCAGATCTATGCAAGAGCCCCACGATGAAAAAGTGGGCGCTGGCTCTTGGAAGTAAGCGAGACGAGTGTGAAGCATTTTGACAGTAAACAAATAGCAATGCCTGCACCCGCCCTGCCGCAACGCAAGAGCAGCATGCTCTTCCCCCAAACACACAAAGCAAAACTGGTGTGTGTCCATTTCAGCCATAGAGCATAAACATGAGAACACACTTAGAACACACTTATGCTTTGTTTATCAGTCATTCTTTTCCTTTTTTTTTTTAAAGAAAAGAGAAAGAGAAAGGTTTCTGCGCACTGCCTAACAATTCTAACTCCTAACAGAGGAAAGAAACGTATCTGACAGGCTCATGCGGCACACAAACACACACACAGAGTGATCTGAAGACAAAAGATCTGACGATGCACCTGCGACGCATCTATTTATAGCCCTGCTACAGGTGCATCCAATGATGTCACCGGCAGAGGCTATAAATTCCGATCAATTTTCATTGACGTGTTGCACACATATTCACAGCTGGTCACACCTAAAGTTGTTCCCAAAGTGCTAACTCAGCGCAGTATCATAAGTGTAGCTTTTTGAAAGGGAACAGTGGATAATATAAGTAATCCCTGCTGTTTACTTTTTGCCAATAAAGTGAAAAGAGCACACAAGCAAAATATTCCAAACTTTTTCAAACAGATGTTTCTAAGTCAAGCCTTCTGTAGGCAGCCGATGGAAGCAGCAGCATCTGGGACTGGAGCGCTTTTGCGAGTGGTTTCTGATCATAACATTGCTGTTTTAGATAAAACTTTAGTTTCACGTGATTATTAGGATAACCATTAACTAAACACATTGCCCGGGGAATTTTAAAGACATCTTTACCTTATGACACACAAGCAAGCAGAGACCGGCTACACACCAAACTGCAACATATCACACTTCTGCTAGCCAACCGGAAATTCTGTCCACCTTGCAAAATACAGTGGACCCGTTGAGAATATTATGCATAGAGAAAGGGATCGCATTAATTTGAGTAAAATATTAATTTCAATAATATAATTGGTGTTGGGCGCAAATGTTAATCCTACATGTTATTCAAATAAAAATATTTTTATTAGAACATTAACTTAATGGGATTATGATTTAAGTAATTTAAATCCCTACAGGAAAATGTCAGGCAGAACATTCTAAATCATATCAGGGATGTCGCTATTCTGCAGTGTCATCTTATAAAAATAAGAAGAAACCTTCCTTCCATGACTTAAAAAATTACCACGGAATCTGTCAAATAATAATTATATTATGCGCAACACTGACAGTTCATAACTTAATATGAACAAACGCCAGGGGCACATGGATCAAACAGATAAACGGATCAAACGATAAACGGATCAAACACGTTTTCATTTGAAAACAAAGCGAGAATTACAGCTTGTCGGCTTATTGTTCATTGTGCAAAAATTAATGCTAACAATAAAATCAAAGTAATTTAAAATGTATATTAGCAATTGTCATTTATCATAATATTAATAACAAAAAACATTATGAGAAGTCAAAGAATTATGAGATTAAAGTTGTAATATTTTGAGAATAAATAGAAAGGAAAGTAACATCAAAGTGATGTTATGGACAACAGCAAAGTAGAGCATCTAGGTCTTTACATACAACACCACTAACCTGGGAGATAACTTGGCTTAACCAAGCTGAATTTGTGGGAAGTTCAAGTCAAGAGAGCTTTATTGTCATTCTGCTACATGTAGAGACATACAAGGGAATGAAATGTTGTGCCTCACATATGTAAACATATTACTCGTAGACCTATTTGACTTATATACTTTACATATACTTTACAGACAATTAACACATGTAGTGCAACAGTACATAAAACCGTGCAAAGAAAACATTCTGGGCAAACAGTTCAGGACATTAAGAACATGAGGACATTAAACTAACCAAGAGGATAAGTACATCAGAGTCTCTATTTTGAGAAATAGATCGCTCATATGTCCTCTGCTGACAGCTTCATTAAATTCCATCTGCTCAACCCCAGTTTCATGTACAACAGTAAAGAGAAGACCCAGGGGTGCAGGCCTTATGGGAAGAATTGCAATGATAAAAGCCACTTTTGAAACAGAAAAACAAAAAGAAAAGGTTAGAGTAAGCAAAGAAACACAGATATTGGACATCAGATAATTGGAAAAGGGTGTTATGGATCTTAAACCCATTGAGCTTTTGTGGGATCAGCTAGACTGTAAGGTGCGTGAGAAGTGCCTGACAAGACAGCCACATCTATAGCAAGTGCTACAGGAGGAAGTGTGGGGTGAAATGTCACCTGAGTATCTGGACACACTGACAGCTAGAATGCCAAGGATCTGCAATGCTGTCATTGCTGCACGTGGAGGATTTTTTGATGAGAACACTTTGAAGTAGTTGAAGAAGTTCTGATTTTTTCAGATTTTTTTTTTCAAATTGTAATAGTCATTTTTCACATTATTAATGTCTTGACTATACATTGTGATCAGTTGAATGCCACTTTGGTGAATAAAAGTAGAAATTTCTTTCTATAAGTTTTTCCAAAGCTTTGCCCGCCAGTGTATGTGTATTTTAAATAATAAATGTCTGATATTGGCAACAAAAAGAGCTCTATAATAAAGTAACTTAAACAGCAGCACTGCATTTATTTTGTTTGACTGTAATGAGAAATATATATATATACACACACACATAATCAAATATTATTCGGCACAATTTTTATTATTATTTTTTCCACTTACCGGCATATAACATGTGCACAAGTGTTGTAGTCATACCTGTTGGATCTATCTGGATTGCTTATATTTACTGTTTATGCTTTGTTACACATTATTCAATTTGCTGTTCATTCATGTCAGTTTTGGTCCAAGTTGCAACATGAGTGTTTCTCTGGCCTATTCCTGCTTCCAGTGAATCTTCCTAGGAGAGGCTTGTCCTACTGAACCCCCTTTTTTGGGCAAAGGGGGAGTCCATTTTCTCAGTATGAGGAAGCATTGTGTTTATTTTTGCCTTTGAGTTTTAAATGTATGTGTATTTGTATGTGAATTGCCCTTGAATTCCTATCACTTTGATAATGTTTGTATTTTGTTTAATTTGTCCCTGTTTTGTACCATTTTTTTTAAAAATTGTTTTTATTATTATTATTTATATTTAAGGGTTTCATTTACCTTTAGTTCCCATTAAATGGTTTTGTAATGATCTGGGAAATCAGGAGAAGGCAGACGGGAGGTTCGGATCCACACGCGGCTTTTATTGACAGGCATAAACAAAAAACAAACTCAGGAACAAATGAAAAGTCCACGATGGGAAAAAATAAACTAAATGAGGAAAACATAAAGGGGCTAAACAGGTTGGGGAAACATCCATAAAAGTCAGGGAAACCTCAAACAACGACAGAGAATATGAAAGACATGCAACGAAAGGTCAACATTCAACAACGATCGACAATGACTGACCAAAGAAGTAAGTAAGTAAGTAAGTAAAATTTATTTGTATAGCACTTTTCTCAGATGAAGATCACAAAGTGCTTCACAACAAAAGAAAGCATAAGCAGCTCTCATAAGTACATCTCAATCACAAAACAAAATAAAATAAAATATAAGTAAAATAAGCAACACTCAAACACAAGAACCAGGTTTAAATACAGGAAGGAACAAACAAGGGAATGAGGGACACCTGGAGGATACAATCAGGGAAGGAGAACCAATCAGGGGAACACCAATAATAAAAAGAAAGTACAGAGGACTACAACAACCAAACAGGAAACAGGACCTAAACAAAACTTCAAAATAACAGCACAAAAACAAAAGACAACAGTGAACATGACAGAATAAAATAAACTACTAAGGACTACAAAAACCAAAACAGGAAACAGGAACTAAACTAAACCTCAACATAAAAGCACAAAACAAAAGACAACAGTGAACATGACAGGTTTAGACCCTCAATTGAGGTGGGACATTTTGACCATGGGAAGAGAGGAGGGAAAGCCCCTGTCTGAGTGTCTTTTTCTATTTTTTTTTTAACTTTACATATAAATGAGCACCCTTATCACTGATCACAATAAAAACACTTTTTGGATTATTCCTGTGAATCCTGTGCCTTCCTATCACCTCCCCTTGACCGTTTCCGGGACACACTATGACAAGGTGGCACATAGCGGCAAAACAGTTCCATGTCTAATGTTTATTTTTAGATTCTTGACTGAAGCATTGTGTTCCTGCAATCATTCAAGAACAAATTTATGGAATATTTATAATTCACTCTAATTAAGTTTTATGATCCCCTATATTAGCTCAAACCTATAAGTCAAATTATGGTGTACTGAACTTAAGTTGCAATGAACCAATCTCCTCCTTAGGACAGAGCTTGAGTTTTTGTCTTATGAGATACGGTATTTATCTACCATCTACACCTATGCAAGCAGAAACTATATATTGTCTATTTGTATAAACATAGCCATAGGTTACTTTTACCCTTACTGACTGTGATTAACAGTCATCTTGAAAGAAAAACATGATTCTCTGCTGTTAAATAAGAAATTAATGATCTTGCCTAATGATTACATCAACTAAACCCTAGAACAGCATTATTTGATTCAACAGAATTTGTAGTTTTAAACATAGTCTTTAAGTCATCACTGATGTTGGTTTTTAAGTTGTAAAAATTACAACCATTTAAACTAAAACTCACCTTTTGAGTGCAGAAAAGAATCTCACAGATTTGTTTTATATGTTAATTAGGCTGCAATGATGGCAGAAGAGCTTAAAAAGGAGCAGAACACAATTTCTCACCTGGAGAGGATGAAGAAGAACCTGGAGGTCACAGTAAAGGACCTGCAGCACCATCTGGATGAGGCTGAGAATCTGGCCATGAAAGGAGGAATGAAACAACTCCAGAAACTGGAGTCCAGGAGGAGAACATTTCCATGTTTATAGTATTCATGTGGGTAAAGTGAAATAGATGTTATATAATGAAATATTGTATTTTGTTTGAATAAAATTAGTTTAACAATATGATTCATGTAGGTCTGTGAGCTTGATACTGAAGTTGAGGCAGAACAGAGAACTTTAATGCTGTTAAAGGTGTCCTCAAATATGAGAGAAGAGGCTCTCTGTCTATCCTCATCCTTCTCGATTTGAGTGCCGCTTTCATCAATGTCAATCATTATACTGTACTTTTGTTGTACTTAAGGACAGACTTGCATATTTTGCAAGTGACAGTTGTACAGGCTTCATCTTTAGTGACGTATTTCCACACACTTGATGTACCACTGCTGCTTTGCTGCAATGACCCACTGGGCTCCTCACATGTTGTCTTCTGCAAGTCCGCCATGTTGTTAGTGTCAAAATCACATGATCAGCGACTAGTCAACATTAAGCTTAATGCGTCATGGCAGAGCATTAAAGTCAACTAGTCGACTAGTCTCTGTAACCACTAAAAGGAGGAAGGAGGGTAAAAGCTTACGTGATGCATCTGTATTGTTTTATTTATTTATTACACACACACACACAAACACACAGCAGACCAGAGCCCACGCTTCAGCTGGCGCTGCGTGTTCAGCTCCTCCAGATTCCACACTGGGCTCCACAACCACCAGGGTGGGCAGAAGTACCAATATCCCCATACATTATATCCTGTGCTCTAGTCATGTATTCTTTAAAAAAGTTAAAACAGCCCTATATGTCTGAAAATCTCTCAAACCCTTTAGCGAGAGGTCCGTGACATTTACTGATCTATCCTTTATGTTATTAAAAAGACTACTGTGTTGAACATCAAAGTTATTCAATTTAAAGAATACATGCTCTACAGTTTCTAAAACATCACATTCATCACACATACCATTTTCATGCTTCCTCATTATTACAAGTGTTGAATTTAATCCTGTGTGTCCCAGTCTTAATCTAGAAATCATTGTTCTTTTCATACTAATTTTGCAATATTATAATACCATGTCCCTCTGCTGCTACTTTCCCACCTTTGTTGCCATACATTTACTAGTTTCTTTTTAATCACTGATTTTACCTCAATTCTCCCCAGGGGTACTGTAGGGTGCACAGGTTGGTTAGATCAGTTTTACTATCAGATATAATTAATAATTATTGTTTATTAATTATTAATTAATAATTTAATTAAATAATATAATTAAATTCATGAAATTCTATCCTAGGGGCACCGCTCTTCGACAAGAGAAAAATGATAGTAAGTGACTGATCAAGTCTCATAAAATTCTACCCTGATTGATAATCAAAATAATCAAAACGGAACAAGCTAGTCAAATTATTGCCATGTGAATCCAACAGCAATCTGGTTACAGTTGGCTTCCAACAAAAACAATTTTAAAATACTGAAGTAATACAGGAGTTCTTGACATGGCAGAGGCTGGCTTCAACACAATATTTAAACAAACGACTAGTAGTACTTATTATAATATAACAAGATTTATTATAATCAAACAGCAATAAATGAACACTGCCAGTACTAGGTGAATATAACACAAAAACATAAAGTGGAAATCCTAACTAAATGGTGGAGCTATATGCTCGTGGATGTGTGTGAATGTGTCTGGATTCGGTAACAAAGACAAAAATGGTGGACTAAACTCCATGTGTGGAACTAGTTCAAAATGGAGGGCTAGGTCGGAAAGGGCAGAGCCAACGATTATTTGAATGTGTAGGAAAAGAAAGATGGCTGGATCAGATCCAGCTCAACAGAGCTAATACCACATGTGGGTGATAATGAGCAGACACACAAAGGAACTGAACGAAACAGGCGGGAGAATTTGAAAAACACCAACCCGATTATTACATAAACTTGCTCCATGAATTTCAATGTGTGAGAGAGAGAGCGAACAAACAGGGGTTCATGCAATTTAACAGAGGATACACGCTGGTAACAGCATGACTGAATCGTTAATTCAAATCACTCAATAAAATAAAATTTCCCCAAAAATGACGATCTCACAACTCAAAACAGCAATCAGCGATCATAGTTAAATGTACAATTGTAAACAAAACATCAAACGTTCAGCGATCGTAGTTAAACATAAAATGGTAATCAAACCATCAAACATTCAGCGATTAAATATATGATTTAGCTTTATAAGAAAAGTCACAGTTTCTAAACTAAATCTGCCTAGATATCAAGCCTTACTTGGGGAAAATCCTGTGTGATTTCTGCAGGGTTGTTCGTTTAATTTCTGATGCATTGAGCGGTCAGGAGAAAACGATCTGGATTCTGTCCTTTGTCTAACGCTCGTCAGCGAGAAGACACGTCTCTGCATTCTTTCTCGGGTCCGGTGATCGAGAGAAATGCGGGAGGTAGTCAACGTTGATAGAAAACGATTGAGAAGGGAAGCTGGTTGCCTTTTAAATTCACTGTTGTCTCGCAGTGAAAATTAAATGAACCGGTTGCACTAAGTATACTACAGGACCGGAACAAAGCTAAATTAATCTTACACTACCGTGGCCAAATGGTGAGGTTAGAAAAACATATTAGAATAATTGGCCTCCCAGAATCAATCGAGGGACCCAGGCCGACAAGCTTTTTTGCCAAGCTCTTGGCTGAAGTACTGGGCGACCAGATCCTTCAAGGTCCTCCTGAATTGGACCGAGCGCACAGAACGCTCACCGCTAAACCACAACTCGGCTCACGACCCAGACTGGTTATACTTAGCCTTCATCACTATCAGACCAAGGAGCTGATCATTCGGGAGGCTTGTAAGAGACGTGGGAAACTTCAGTACCAAGGGATACCAATCCAGATCTTTGAGGACTACACACCAGAAGTCGCCGGGGAATGAGCTAAATATCGAGCAGTGATGGCCAATCTTTACAACCTCGCTCTTCGGCCAGCGCTTCTCTTCCTGGCCTGTTTACAGATTACTCTGGAGAGCGGAGCGAAGAAGAGATTCTCATCCCCCGAGGAAGCCCCTGCCTTCACGGCCAAATATCAACAGGCCCCGATGCCCGACTAGCTTGACTGCTATTTTACCCACGGCTAATGTGGACCATGTTAACCTAACTGGCTCCCTTACAGGAGGAGCTGTTTTCGTATTGGTAAGTCTTAAAATTGAGACGAGAACCTGCTGAGCATTTGCGCCCATCAATTTTACAAGGACGATAAACTAAGTTAGTTATTGTGTCTATCTCAAAGACATTTAAGGTCTGGTTGGACTCTGTGGGGCCTAAGTTTGATGTTTACCGTTTACCTGCTATGCTGGACTAGCCCTGTATCTAGTTCGGCGGGTTCAGAAGCTGGTGTGGTGTGTTACACTTCACTTAATTCTAATTTTAAGTTAATTAAAGAAAATAATAGCTTGTATTATTTTATTTCATATTTAAGTTAGAAGGTTGTCAATCTAATATAGGGTTATAAATGATTATTATAACAGAAGAGGTGCTAAATCTGCAGTTCACTCGATGTTTAATTCTAAGTGATTAATATCCTGTATTTTATTTTTACTCTACATTTATCTTTACCTTTTAAATTTTTTAATTATCACTTTGTTACTTCTGAATCACTTTTTGGCATTCAGCAGTTCAGAAGCTGGTGTTGTGTACTACACTTCACTTAATTCTAATTTGAAGTTAATTAAAGAAAATAATAGCTTGTATTATTTTATTTCATATTTAAGTTAGAAGGTTGTCAAGCAAATATATGATGAAGTATGACTACTTGGGTTTAGTTTTGATGAATGGGACAGGGGAGAAGGGATGGGTAAGGATGTATTCACTTGACTTTGTTTATTTTGAGTTCTGTGCTATGTGTGTATTCATTTTACATTGTGCTGTTTCAGTGCAGAAGATCCCACTCGCTGTTCGCTGCTTACTCCTTGAGACTGACCTGACAATCTTACCAAGCGATGCTGAACCATGGCTAGTGTAACCAAAGGGGGTGCCGCTGGCGGACGGGCTGTGAGGATTAGCTCACTAAACACTGGTGGGCTAAACGCTGCAATCAAACTCACAAAAGTTATGACACGTATCAAAAACCTAAATGCGGACATAATGTTTCTTCAGGAGACACATTTATGCAACTCTGACCATAGAAAATTAAATAGACCTTGGATTGACCAAACTTTTCACTCAAAATTCAATGTAAAAACAAGGGGCACGGCTATATTAATCCGGAAAAATTTCCATTTCAGCTCAGATAAAGTAATGACAGATTCAAACGGTCACTATGTTATTGTCATCTGTCATCACTGTCTTCTGTGAAACTAATAAGAATGATGAAACCTCCCCGGCCACATTATGGGACATTCTCAAAGTCTACATAAGGGGTAAAATTATCTCTTTCACGTCACATATGAATAAATTGTGCAGATCTCGGCAGAAGGAGCTGGAGGAAGCTATTGCAGATCTAGATAACTCACTTTCGTCCGCAAATTCACCGGATTTATATAAAGAAATAATAAGACTCCAAATGGAACTTGATCTCCTTCTCACTTCTGAGGCTGAACAGATTCTCCTTCGCTCTCGGGGGTTGGTGTACGAACATGGTGACAAAGCTGAATACCTTTTGGCTCATCAGCTGAAGGCAAAAGCAGCATCAAATCAAATTACTCAGATAACCGATGAGTCAGACTTAATAACCTCTAGCCCGGACAGAATAAATGACACTTTTAGATCATTCTTTTCCCAACTATATGCATCAGAGTCCCTCACAGATGAAAACCAACTAAATAACTTTTTTGAAAAATTGGACTTACCTAAAGTTTCACCCAAGGACAATCTGAGATTAGACGCCACTCACACTCTCTCAGAAATTAAAGAAGCGATACAGTCAATGAACAGTGGCAAATCCCCAGGCCCCGACGGATACCCGGTCGAGTTCTATAAACATTTCTCAGATCAGTTAGCTCCACTATTACTTGAAATGTTTGACCACTCATTTAATCGAGGCACCCTGCCGCCCACTCTTATGCAAGCGTCCATCTCCCTAATTTATAATAAGGGTTAGGACCCACTGAGCTGCGCTTCTTATCGACCAATATCACTCCTCCCAGTAGATGCTAAAATACTCGCAAAAATCTTAGCTCGGCGATTGAAATCTGTCATGCCCAAGATCATTTCAGAGGACCAGATGGGATTTATAGGGGGAAGACACTCATACTCCAACATAAGAAGGCTTCTCGGCGTCATCCTCTCTCCATCTTCCTCTAACGTCCCAGAGGTAATAATATCTCTTGACGCCGAGAAGGCCTTCGACAGGGTGGAGTGGGCCTATCTCCTCTTTTCCCTGAGACAGTTTGGTTTTAATACTAACTTAATTTCATGGGTCAGTTTGCTCTACTCCTCTCCTTGCGCCTCAGTGTGCACAAACAACCAACGTTCTACTCCGTTTCCACTATTTCGGGGAACACCACAGGGGTGCCCGCTATCCCCGTTATTATTTGCATTAGCGATTGAACCATTATCAGCTGCTCTAAAAATGGAGGAGGGACTTGGGGGGATTGAAAGATGGGGCATAAGACATCAAGTTTCGTTATATGCAGATGATCTGCTTCTCTATGTAAGTGACCCTTTGGCAAGCATCCCACATATTCTGACTTTGTTGAATTCTTTCGGTCGTCTGTCGGGATATAAGCTAAATATCTCTAAAAGCGAATACGTCCCAATCAACCAATTAGCTTTAGCCATATCGCCATCAACTATACTCTTTAAAATAGCCAACACAGGATTTAAATACCTTGGCATTACAGTTACATGATCCTTGTGAACAATGCAAGAGCAAAATCTTACTTCATTAACAACGACGGTCAAGTCCGATTTACAAAGATGAAATTACCTTCCATTGTCCTTGGCCGGTAGGATACAAATTATAAAAATGAATGTGTTACCAAGATACTTGTACGTTTTTCAATGTCTGCCCATCTTCTTTCCCAAGTCCTTTTTCACAGCTATAAATGACATGATTTCATCATTCATCTGGGCCGGTAAACGGCCAAGGGCAAGTCGTACACTGCTTTGTAGGGATAGATCGAGCTGGGGACTGGGTCTACCCAATCTAATGGGCTACTACTGGGCAGCCAACGTGCATAAGATAATATCTTGGTTTACTTCCCCTCAATCCAGTTGGTGCCAGAGTGAGTCAGCCTCCTGCTCCTCTTCACTGCTAGCTTTAACATGTAGCACCTTGCCCTTCTCCCCGTCAAACTTTACCTCTAAACCGGTTGTTGTTGGAACTCTAAAAATTTGGACGCAAATAAGACGCCACTTCGGATGGCTCACCCCCCCTCTAGCAACTCCTATTTGCAACAATCACCTGTTCATTCCAGCAAAGACTGACTCACGATTCTCAGTTTTAGAAAACAAAGGGCTGTGTAGTTTGGGAGACCTGTACATTGATGGTATATTTGTGAGCTTCAACCAATTAATTTCTACCTTCAATCTACATAAATCTGACTTTTTCCGGTACTTCCAGTTGCGGGACTTTGCGAAAACACACGCCACGTCATTCCCACAGATACCAACACCCAGCGAGATGGAACTGGCTCTTAAGGCTAAAACCCTGTCAAAGGGCCATATCTCCTTTTTTATATTTTATTGTCCTCAGCCAGTGAATCTATTTTATATAAGATCTGTGAACTGGGAGTCAGAACTCCAATTGAATCTCTCTGAGAACTTCTGGGAGGGAGCCATGGGGGTTGTTAACTCGTCATCCAGCTGCACAAGACTGTCACTAATACAATTTAAAGTCTTCCACAGGTTACACTATAGTAAGGACAAACTATCAAAGCTCTATCCAGACAAATTTGATGAGAATTGTAGTAGATGCACACGGGCTCCATGCAATCTTACCCACATGTTTTGGGCATGCCCCAAGTTGTCTGAATTCTGGCGACTATTCTTTAAAACAATGTCAGATATATTAGGCATAACTTTACCTCCAACCCCACATATCGCTATGTTCGGCAAGCCCCCGGACGGCCTCCGTACCACAACCATTCATAATAACACAATTGCCTTCACCTCTCTTATTGCTCGCAAGAGAATTTTGTTATTGTGGAAGTCTCCTCAACCACCATTAATCAAAGTCTGGCTACACAACATTTTAGGTCTTCTGAAACTGGAGAAGATCAAATTCTCACTTAGGGGTCATCTGGCAGGTTCTATACTCAGTGGAGACCACTACTTAACTAACTAGATAAGCTGCCAGCTCGAGAAGTCTCTTTGTAGAGTCCCACTGTATGGTTATATATGTACTATTCCCTCTGATCCGGTCCGCCAGTGGCAGATAGCCCCCCCCCCCCTATGATCTGTTCACCCTAAGACATTCCAACATAACAGATAACACTGAGCAGCAATTGATTGATATTTACTTTGTACAGTTAATGTCTAGCACTAGCACCTTACATTGGTATTTTTAATTATTACTGTGTAGGTATAGGTGTACAGTGAAATGAAACAAACAAGATGTGCTTTAACTGCGGACTTTCAGCTTTAATTTGAGGGTATTTCCATCCAAATCAGGTTAACGGTGTAGGAATTACAACAGTTTGTATATGTGCCTCCCACTTTTTAAGGGACCAAAAGTAATGGGACAATTAGTTTATAGCTGTTAGATTTTGTTGCATCTTTCCCAGGTTTAACTATTGGTATCACTATTGCACTTTTCCAATCTTTGGGAAAAGTACTTTCATTCCATACATGATTATATAAATTCAATAATGCTTTAAAGGTTATCTCTTGTAAGTTTTTTAACATACTGTAACTGATCATGTCTCTCCCTGGTGTTGTATTCTTTGAATAGTTAATAGCTATTTTTAACTCAAAATAATTAAAATCTTCATCCATATTGCTATCTACTCCTTGTTTTTTCATACAGACATTCTTCTATATTTTGCTAATTTCTTGACTTCTTTTTAAAAGCTTATCATCATATTTTTCAGTTTTTGTGGATTTTAGCAAAGGTTGTAGCTAACACTTCTGCTTTTTCCTTATTTGTAGTGGCCATTTTCCCATTCTATTACAGGGATCTGCTTATAGTTATTAATACCATTTATTTTCCTACTCATTCTCCAAACCACATGCATTTCTGTCAGAGTAGAGACCAGGAGATCGGAGGTAAGTGATTCAAATATAGTTTTATTCAAGTATAGAAGGTGAAAGGTAAGTATCAGGTGACTTTTCAGGTGCTGGTTTAGTGAAGATAGTTTGTTGCACGGAGAACAACTGGAAATCCAAATGACTTGGATCGTAGAACATTCACTCTGTATCAGTTCGTTAACTCCTTCTCTTTTCTAGGAGCAATCGGGCCGGTTTGATCAGATCTCAGACAAGGGTTCAGGAATCGGATGAGTGATCTGGAGATGGCAGAACAACAGTGTGAATTAGTATCAGGGTTAGTATGAATCAGGTAAGAAAACGGAATACTCAGGTTTTCAGGATCGACGGAGATATCAGGACTCAGGGAGAAATGGTCTGTTCCTGTTGGAGGCTTGACAAAGACTGGATACAAGGTGAGTGTTTTTATGAGTTGGCTGATGAGGTGATAAGTGATGACCAGGTGTTTGTGATTTAGAATTCTGGGGAGAGTGATCTTTGAGTGGTGGACTGCAATGAACTTGACTGATCTCTGACAATTTCAGTCTCTCTCCCAGAACTCTTGCCACGCTTTTCTTTTTGCATTTTTAATTACCCTTCTTGCAATTGCCCTTTTCTTCTGATAGTCTACGATTGTATCTTGAGTTATTAATCTTTTTCAAATTCAAAATGCCTGATTTCTTCCTCTAATTGCCACTGTGCAATCTTCTGAACACCATGGTACACTTTTCTTTTTCTTCCATTATCTCTTATTAAAGGACATTTACATTTATGCATTTGGCAGACGCTTTTATCCAAAGCGACTTACAGTGCACTTATTGCAGGGACAATCCTCCCGGAGCAACCTGGAGTTAAGTGCCTTGCTCAAGGACACAATGGTGGTGGCCGTGGGGATCGAACCAGCGACCTTCTGATTAACAGTTATGTGCTTTAGCCCACTACACTACCACCACTCCTTGAATAGAAAAGGAATAGACTGTTTTGCTGCAAAGATAATTCCTTCTACTATTTTATTATATATTTCCTCAACTCTTCCTTACAATTTCATATTATTGAAATTTTCTTCATACAACATATACAATTCCTTCCATTTTGCCTGTTTAAATCTCCACCTTACACATTGATTAATATTTTGCTTTTGTACTGCATTTTGAATTTCACATATTACTGACCAATGATCACTGCCTATATCTTCATGCACTGTCCAAGTATATTTACCAGCTAATGCTGCTGACATTATTGTGATATCTAAGCATGAAGTGCTACCTCTTGTTATATCCATACTTGTTGGCTTCCCATCATTCAAACAAACCAGTGAATACTCTTCTATAAATTCTTCTATTATTTCCCCGTTATTATCAGTGTTTTTACTACCCCATAAACCATTATGTGCATTAAAATCCCCACACATAATTATTTTGCCCTGTGTGTCACCCATAACCTCTTTTAGAAAATATTACGTTATTTCTTTACATGGAATATACAAATTTATAATTCTGATTACTTCATTATTTCCCATTATTTCTATATGTATGTATTCTACATAACCATTTTTATATATTCTTTTCTATGCTATGCTTTCTTTAATAAATGTTGCACACCCTCCACATCTGCCATTTTCTCTGTCTTTCCTCTCTACTACATATCCATTGATGTTAAATTCCAAGGAGCTATTTAACCATGTTTCTTGGATACAAGTTTTTTTCATTTCTGTGATTTGTTTTTTAAATTCTTGCCCATTTGCTATTAAGCTCCTGGCATTCCAATATAATAGTAGGAAAGACATTATAGAACTATGTATTGTTACTCGGAGTCATGTCCAAAGCAACAGTTCCTTCTTTCGCTTTTAAAATCTCACAGACTTCTTCAGCTGTAATTCCTGTTAACTTAAGGAATTTATTAGCACATCCTACAATTATCTTTAACTTGTCTGACTTCCTTTCTACTTGTGCTGTACTGTTTACCACTGCACAAATAAATGTCACAAAATCAATTTTGTTCATCACAAAAAGAACATTTCTTTTTCAGGATTTACATTATTCTGGATGGAAGATTCCACATTGATTCCTTGCACATTTATTCTCTTTGTTTCTGCTTTGACTTTTATCTTACGGGTAGCTTCTTCATATGTTATATTTTGCACAATCTTTATTTTTTGTATTTCCAGAGCTTCTTGTTGTATGGGGCATCCTGCATATGTAGCTCTATGGTCTCCCCCACAGTTACAACATTTAATCTCTGTTCCTTCCTCACGCTTGCCACACTCATGTTCTCCTCTGCATTTTGCACAGAGCATTTTCCCTTTACAGGTATTTTCAGTGTGTCCCATGCGTTGGCATTTAAAACATCTCAAAGGAGGGGTATACAGGTGAAACTTCGAAAAATTTGAATATCGTGCAAAAGTTCATTAATTTCAGTAATTCAACTTAAAAGGTGAAACTAATATATTATATAGACTCATTACAAGCAAAGTAAGATATTTCAAGCCTTTATTTGATATAATTTTTATGATTATGGCTTACAGCTTAGAAAACCCCAAGTTCAGAATCTCAGAAAATTAGAATATTACATGAAATCAATAAAAAAAAGGATTTTAAATACAGAAATGTCGGCCCTCTGAAAAGTATAATCATGCATATGTACTCAGTACTTGGTTTGGGCCTCTTTTGCATTAATTACTGCCTCAATGCGGCATGGCATGGATGCTATCAGCCTGTGGCACTGCTGAGGTGTTATGGAAGACCAAGATGCTTCAATAGCGGCCTTCAGCTCTTCTGCATTGTTTGGTCTCATGTCTCTCATCTTTCTCTTGGCAATGCCCCATAGATTCTCTATGGGGTTCAGGTCAGAGCGAGTTTGCTGGCCAATCAAGCACAGTAATACCATGGTCATTGAACCAGGTTTTGGTACTTTTGGCAGTGTGGGCAGGTGCCAAGTCCTGCTGGAAAATGAAGTCAGCATCTCCATAAAGCTTGTCTGCTGAAGGAAGCATGAAGTGCTCTAAAATGTCCGGTAGGCGGCTGCGTTGACTCTGGACTTAATAAAGCACAGTGGACCAACACCAGCCGATGACATGGCTCCCCAAACCAACACAGACTGTGGAAACTTCACACTGGACTTCAAGCATCTTGGATTGTGTGCCTCTCCATTCTTCCTCCAGACTCTGGGACCTTGGTTTCCAAATGAGATGCAAACTTTGCTCTCATCAGAAAAGAGGACTTTGGACCACTGAGCAACAGACCAGTTCTTTTTCTTTAGCCCAGGTAAGGCGTTTGACATTTGAAGCCCATGTCAGGACCCGTCTGTGTGTGGTGGCTCTTGATGCAGTAACTCCAGCCTCAGTCCACTCCTTGTGAAGCTCCCCCACACATTTGAATGGCCTTTTCCTGACAATCCTCTCCAGGCTACGGTCATCCCTGCTGCTTGTGCACCTTTTTCTTCCACACTTTTCCCTTCCACTTAACTTTCTATTAATGTGCTTTGATACAGCACTTTGAGAACATCCAACTTCTTTTGCAATTACCTTTTGAGGCTTTCCCTCCTTGTGGAGGGTGTCAATGATGGTTTTCTGCACAACTGTCAGGTCAGCAGTCTTCCCCATGATTGTGAATTCAACTGAACCAGACTGAGAGACCATTTAAAGGCTCAGGAACCCTTTGCAGGTGTTTAGCTGATTAGAGTGTGACACTTTGAGCCTACAATACTGAACCTTTTCACAATATTCTAATTTTCTGAGATTCTGAATTTGGGGTTTTCATAAGCTGTAAGCCATAATCATCAAAATTATATCAAACAAAGGCTTGAAATATCTTACTTTGCTTGTAATGAGTCTATATAATATATTAGTTTCACCTTTTAAGTTGAATTACTGAAATTAATGAACTTTTGCACGATATTCTAATTTTTCGAGTTTCACCTGTATACTCTCGTACTGAAAAGCTTATAAATCCTAGATTCACTTTTGTTGGTAGGGTTTTTCCTTCAAATTGAATCAACATGCTCATGCTTATTGTCTCTCCACATCTGCAATCTTCTAGCAGAAATGACTGTGCCACCATCCAAACTTCCTTTGATGTCATACACGCTTACGTTAAGAGGTACTCCTGAAATGACCCCTCTAGTTTTATTGCCTATTTCTGTGCATACTACCTTTCCTCCTGCAAGTGTTTTTAATTTAAGAATCTTTTGTTTCTGCTTCTCGTCCTTGCATTTGATCATTATTCTTCCTTTACTGAGACAGGATACAACTTTCAATATTCCTATCTCTTTCTCAATTGTTTTTGATAGTTTAACAGGATGCTTTTGTTGTTCTGATTGTTTAGCAAAAGTAACTATCACTTTGATTTCTCTTTCTACAATCTTCTTACTGGTTTCATTTCTTATATTTCTCAATTTGTTTATTGTTTGCTCACAATCAGATCCATCACCCATGCTGCTTTCCTTTTTCCTTTAAGTGTATCTGTTAGAGAATCAGACGAAGGCAGACGAGGAGTGGCGATCTAAATGCAGCTTCTTTAATGAGTGAAACAAAACGGTGAACAGGGTAACTCAGAATAAAACAATACAGGGAACAAACAAAACATCCACGTGGGGAAAACAAAACGTAAACACAAAAAAACATCCAAGGAGAACACAGGCAGGAGAAACATCCAAGGAGAACACAGGCAGGAGAAACATCCACGGAGAGGAGGAGAATACAGGCAATCATTTGAACATTTACATTTAACGACCGACCAAGACTGAACAAACAACAGGGCTTAAATACACAGGGATAATGATGATCAAACGAGACACAGGTGAGAACAATGAATGACTGGCAGTGATGAGGGCAGGGAATTATGGGAAGTGTAGTTTATGACAGGTGACAAGTGAAACACAGGCCAGACAACAGGGGATCTTGACATAGCCGTGGAAGGCGGAGCCGAGGGAGGCTCTGGAGGCGGAGCCGTGGTAGGCGGCACCATAGAAGGCTCTGGAGGCGGAGCCATGGAAAGCTCTGGAGGCGGAGCCGAGGGAGAATCTGGAGGCGGAGCCGTGGTAGGCTCAGGAGGTGGAGCAGTGGAAGGCAGAACTGTGGAAAGCTTTGGAGGCAGAGCCGGGGGAGGCTCGGGAGGCGGAGCCGTGGAAGGCTCGGGAGGTGGAACCGTGGAAGGCTCGGGAGGCGGAACCGTGGAAGGCTCGGGTGGCGGAGCCGTGGAAGGCTCGGGAGGCGGATTCGTGGTAGAAGGCTCTGGAGGCGGAGCCGTGGAAAGCTCTGGAGGCGGCGCCGGTGGCTCGAGTGTACGGGCGCTGGCTCTGGGACGGTCGAGGGTACGGGCGCGGGCTCTGGCTCACTGACCGTGGCAGGCGCGGGCTCTGGCTCGCTGACCGTGGCAGGCGTGGGCTCTGGCTCGCTGACCGTGGCAGGCGTGGGCTCTGGCTCGCTGACCGTGGCAGGCGGAGACTGGGGAGCAGAAGCCTTTCCTCTTCTTCTCCTCCTCCTCCTCCGGGCGGACGAAGCTGGCAACGCTGGCTCTGGAACGGGTGAGACTTCCAGCGCGTCGGCCGTGGCCGGAGTGTTGGTAGCCCGAGACGGTAGATGGTCTTCAGGGAAGCGTCATCGAAACCGGTGTGGATGGCAACAGTGGAGAAGAAGTATGTGTACTCTCGGATTGACAAATCCGCCTGGGCCAGTTCCGTGAAGAAAGCTGCTAGATCCATTATCGGTCAGTCGGACAACAGGGGATCGTGACAGTATCTTACTTCCTGATAATTCATGTCTTGATTGTTGTTACCATCCGAAATATCTCCCCACGCCATTCTCCCGAAATTTGGTTATTCTCTTTTGTCTTTTCCTGCATTGACTATTGCAATGCATTCCTTGCTGGGGTCTCTAAATCCACACTAAATAAATTGATTGCAATACGTGCAAAATTTGGCAGTCAGAGTCCTAACTAGGTCCAGGACCAGTGATCACATTACTCCTATCTTGGAATCCTTGTACTGGCTTCCTGTCAAGTTTTGTGTTGATTTAAAAATTATTATGCTTACCTTACAAGACTTTGCATGGTTTGGCTCCTCAGTATTTGTCTGAGCTCAAAAACGTGATTTCAGTTCCTCCAAATCTGGGCTCTTAGCTGTCCCTCAGACTCATCTACACACTATGGAGGACAGGACTTTTTCTTCTTACGCTCCAAATTTGTGGAACTCACTACCAGCTGAAATTAGAGAAGATCTGACTTTTTGTATATTAAAATCTTGTCTTAAAACATGATTTCAGGACAGCTTTTACGTGATTATCTTTTTTTTATTATTCTGATGTGCATGTTTATATGATATTTTTTTTTTTTTTTTTGAAAATTTTATTTTGCTTTTTTCAAATACAATAACAAACATCAGATACAACACACAGAAGGCAACCACCACAAATACAAAACGACAACAATCAACAACAAAAAAAAAACACCAAAAAGGGAGATACAATGTAAGACAGTTAGAAAATTAACTTTATCAAATTAAGTCATGTGGTACTATATTTATATAGTTCAAAAAGGGTTTCCAGATTTTATGAAATAAGTCACTCCTGTTTCTCATTGAATATGTGATCTTCTCTAAGGGTACACAGCTGCAAATCTCCAACAACCACAATCCAATTGGCACACCAGTGTCTGCTTTCCATTTCAAAGCAATAAATGTTTTAGCTATTATTAACAACATTTCAGTAAGCTTAATAGCTTGTCTGTTTCGGAGGGTAGAGTTGGTAAAATTGCCTAATAAACACACCTCTGGATCCATTGGAAAATCAATTCCATGAATCCGTGATATGCTATCGCATACTTGCACTCAAAACACCTTAACTTTAGGACACAACCAGGTAGAATGCAAAAATGTTCCTTCTTCTGTACCACATCTGAAGCAGAGGGGTGAAATACTGTTGTTAAATTTATGTAATCTAAATGGAGTGTAGTAGAGCTGGTGTAAAAAATTAAACTGAATTAATCTATACCTAGAATTCAAGGTTGAGGTGTCCCCATCTTTACATAATTGATCCCACAGGTCCCCATCTATTCTTACCCCCAAATCCTGTTCCCATCTCCTTCTGGATTTATCTGGGTCATGTAAAGGCTGATTTGAGATTAGAGCTTCATATATTCTAGAGATTGTTTTATATAGTGGTTTATCAGAATAACAGAGTTGCTCAATAAGTGTCAAATCCGGTATCTTAGGATAAGTTTTTGTATTGACTCTTAAACAATCTCGTAATTGCAGATAACTAAAGAATTCTTTATTACTCAAATGATATCTATTTTTTAACTGTTCAAATGACATTAAAACCTCACCATCAAAGCAGTGTTCCAACAGTTTAATTCCTTTGTCTGCCCATATCTTAAAATTTTTGTTTTGATGACACATTGGTAGCAATCTGTTACCCCATAAAGGTGTTTTAGGGGAAAGAAAGATACTCTGTCCCAGCAGAGACCACAGTTTATACCAAGTCTGAACTGAGTGAATAATCATGGGATTATTAGTTCTTGTTTTGATCTGTTTGTCATCCCATGTATATAAAATATTGACAGGGCATTCTTCTTTTAACTCATATTTCTCCATATTCAGCCAAGAGGGAAAGGGAGTATTAGCAAACATCTGAGCTAAGAACCTGGATTGGGCTGCCCAATAATACATCTTAAAATTGGGAAGTCTCAGTCCTCCTTGCCTATAATCCAAAGTCAGTTTATCAAGGCTGACCCTAGGGGTTTTACGGTGCCAAATAAATGATCTTATTAACCTATTAAGAGAAGTGAAAAAGCAATTAGGGATTAATATTGGAAGAGATTGAAACATGTATAAAAATTTGGGCAAAATATTCATTTTAACTGCATTTATTCTACCCAGTAATGTGAGTGGTAGATCCATCCAATTGGTTAAATCTCTACCCACTTTCTCTAAAAGACTAGCCAAATTATAGAGATTCTTTAAGTTACCATCTACCTGAATACCCAAATAATTAATTCCAGTAGGAGAGCACTTAAAGGAAAAGCCATCCAGTTCAGTATAGTCGAACCCTGATAATGGCAAAATGACACTTTTGTCAATATTAACTTTGTATCCAGAGAAAGTGCTATATAATTGTAACACCCTCTGTAGATTAGCCAAAGAGCTTATAGGATCAGTAAGAAATACAAGAATATCATCGGCAAACTATGATATTTTATGCATTTCAGGGCCGATTCCAAAACCCTTTATATCAGGGTTGCATCTAATAGTCTCGGCTAAAGGTTCGATAGCCAGTGCAAAGAGAGCTGGGCTTAGGGGCATCCTTGTCTACATCCTCTATATAAGGGAAATGTAGCAGAAGTGATTCATTAGTAACTATTTTTGCTTTAGGGATTTATAAAGTGAATAAATTAGATCAATAAATGCAGCTCAAATTTTCACAAAAAGATGTGACCACTCGACGCGATCAAAAGCCTTTTCGGCATCAAGAGAAACAGCTACTCCCGGTATGCGATTCTCTTTAGCAGTATGAATGACATTAAAAAATCTCCTCAAATTATTTGATGATATTCTCTCAATTACAAAACCAGTTTGGTCTGGGTTAATCAGCAGAGGAAGACGAGTTTCTAATCTCTTGGCTATCATTTTAGTAACTAATTTATAATCCACATTAAGGAGTGAAATTGGCCTATTGGACGCACATTTCAGCGGATCCTTACCTTTTTTGTATATTACCGAAATTATTGCATTGGAGAAAGTTTCTGGAAAACATTTGTCCATCCTAGACTGGTCAAGTACTTCCATCAAGTAAGGCACAAGCAAATCTTTAAATACTTTATAAAACTCCGATGGGAAGCCGTCTTCACCCAGAGATTTATTATTAGGCATTAAAAGACTGGTTTCAATCAACTCAGGGGCAGAAAAAGGCTGATCCAAATCGATCCTGTCATCCTCTGAAACACATGGTAATTATATTGAGGATAAGAAAGAATCCATTTGTGAACTATCTGTACTTGCCTGAGAAGTATATAACTATGTGTAATATTGCTTAAATGCATCATTAATCTCTAGAGGAATGTATGTTTCCACATTACCTGTATTTATAGCATTTATCGTTCGTTTCTGTTCATCTCGTTTAATTGCCAGGCCAAAACTTTGTGTGCTTTCTCGCCAAGCTCATAATAACGCTGTTTAGAGCTAATAATAGCCCTCTCTGCCTGGTAGGTGTTCATTTTATTATACTCCATTTTTTTATTAAGTAATTCCCTATAAACATCCTTATTCTGATCCGTATGGTATATCTTTTCAAGTGCTGAGATTTCAGATTCTAGCTCATTCAGTTTGGATTTTTTGGATTTTATTAACCCCTTAGTATATGCAATACAATGGCCCCTAAGATACGCCTTTAAAGTGTCCCATAATATAAAACTATTGAAACAGGAAGATTTATTCATAGCAGTAAAAATATCGATTTGTTCTCTAATAAACTTTTGGAATTCCGATTGTTTAAGAAGAATGGGATTTAGCCTCCACCTGTAAGTTTGTCCTGTTTTCTCTGGGATGGACAATGACATTACAAGGGGAGAATGGTCACTCAACAAACGAGGAAGATATTCAACATCCATCACACAGTATAGAAGTTGGGTGGATAACAAAAAATAATCTATAGTGTGTGTATCATGAGGATGTGAATAAAAAGAGTAATCTCTAACATGTGGATGTTCATGCCTCCAGACATCTGTTAGGTTTAAATCTTTCATAAAAGCAGTGGTAGATTTAGCTGCTTTAGAAAGAGGCAATGTTCTGGTTGAAGATCTATCAAGTACATTGTCGAGACAAAAGTTAAAGTCACCTCCTACCAAGAGTGAGCCTGATGATTGAGCGATTTGAAGGAAAACATTTTGTATAAACAAGTGATCATCAATATTTGGAGCATATATATTTAACATCATCCACTGTTCAGAATACATATGTCCTTGTATCATTACATATCGCCCTGAAGGGTCAAGTACCGATTTTGTAACTGTAAATGGGACATTTTTATTTACCAGTATAGCCGTTCCCCTTGACTTAGAATTAAACGAGGATGCAAAGACTTGACCTACCCACTTTCTTTTAAATTTTTTATGCTCAGAGTCTGTTAAATGGGTTTCCTGCAGGAAAACTATTTCTGCCCCCAACTTCTTAAGGTACATATAGACTCTTTTTCTTTTAACTGGACTGTGTAGACCCTTAGTATTAAATGTCACAAATTTCAAAGGTTTTGTCATGTATACTCTATGGTATCCATATCACCATATAAAATACCCTCATAAACAATTTATATTATCCTGATCGATCCACTATCACCCTGGAATTGAAATGTTGACATGCATCTCTCTGGGAAAAAAACACACACACAAAAACAAAAAAACAAACTAAAACAAAGAACCCACATATAACACAGAAATCCTACTAAAGCTGCTGAACCAGAACTATCAGCAGCTGAGGAAAAAAACAACGTTGAGAAACGATTAGCTCGCACTTCCTTCCCAATCAAGAGTGGAGGGCTAACCCCGAGCTCTCTTTATACATAAAACACACTGATGTAAACAACATTCGTTTATAACAATAACAATAATGGCCCAAACTTATTGAACTCTATTAGAAATGCACTCATGTGTAGTCGCCCTAAAAAATGTCCATGTCTGGCCTCGGTCCATAATCAAATGAAATCCCTCACTGATACAAAACCAGAGAGAAAATTTTAATAAATAAATAAAATAAAATAATAATAATAAATGAATATTTATTATATATAGCCTATATATATATATACATATATATATATATATATATATACACATATATATGCCTACACATATACATACAAAGGAAAATAAACAAATAAATCGTGGGCGACCAAAGATTATCAGGTAAAGATCCCCAAGTATCCGTTTAACAAATCACTCACCCACCCAGATCTAACAACTGGGCCGAGTATAAGAAGTCAAGTCAAGTCAAGTCAAGTGGTTTTTATTGTTGTTTCAACCATATACAGTTAGTACAGTACACAGCAAAACGAGACAACGTTCCTCCAGGACCATGGTGCTACATAAAAACAACAAAGGACCAACACAGGACCACATGAGACAACACAATGAAAAATAAAATACCTATATAAAAAAACCTACATATACCTATATAAAGTGCACGTGCAAACATGTGCAAAAAGTACAGGACAGTACAACAAATTTCTGACAATGAACAGGACAATAGACAGTGCAGCGCCGACCAGTACTCAGTAGTGCAAAAAGATGACAGTTTCTAAAAATGTAAACATAACATACTATGAGATAATGTTCTATGCACATAGCAGTTATTGAGGTAGCAGACAGTTATAAAGTGACAGTAATTAAAGTGCAACTCAGGACACGTGTGTGTCAAACCAGACTCTGAGTATTGAGGAGTCTGATGGCTTGGGGAAGAAGCTGTTACACAGTCTGGCTGTGAGGGCCCGAATGCTTCGGTACCTCTTGCCAGACGGGAGGAGGGTAAAGAGTTTGTGTGAGGGGTGTGTGGGGTCAGTCCACAATGCTGGTTGCTTTATGGATACAGTGTTTTTTGTAAATGTCTTTGATGGAGGGAAGAGAGACCCCAATGATCTTCTCAGCTGTCCTCACTATCCTCTGCAGGGCTTTGCGGTCCGAAACGGTGCAAGTCCCAAACCAGGCAGTGATGCAGCTGCTCAGGATGCTCTCAATAGTCCTTCTATAGAATGTAGTGAGGATGGGGGTTGGGAGATGTGCTTTCCTCAGCCTTCGAAGAAAGTAGAGACGCTGCTGGGCTTTCTTGGTGATAGAGCTGGTGTTGAGGGACCAGGTGAGGCTCTCCGCCAAGTGAACACCAAGGAATTTGGTGCTTTTGACGATCTCCACAGAGGAGCCGTCGATGTTCAGCGGAGTGTGTTCATCTTGTGCTCTCCTAAAGTCAACAACCATCTCTTTTGTTTTGTCGACATTCAGGGACAGGTTGTTGGCTCTACACCAGTTCGTCAGCCGCTGCACCTCCTCTCTGTATGCTGACTCCTCGTTCTTGCTGATGAGACCCACCACGGTCGTGTCATCGGCGAACTTGATGATGTGATTCGAGCTGTGCATTGCTGCACAGTCGTGAGTCAGCAGAGTGAACAGCAGTGGACTGAGCACACAGCCCTGGGGGCCCCAGTGCTCAGTGTGGTGGTGGTGGAGATGCTGTTCCCGATCCGGACTGACTGAGGTCTCCCAGTCAGGAAGTCAAGGATCCAGTTGCAGAGGGAGGTGTCCAGGCCCAGCAGGTTCAGCTTTCCAATCAGGTGCTGGGGAATGATTGTGTTGAATGCTGAGCTGAAATCTATGAACAGCATTCGAACGTATGAGTCCTTATTGTCTAGGTGGGTGAGGGCCAGATGGAGGGTTGTGGTGATGGCATCGTCCGTTGAACGGTTTGAACGATACGCAAACTGCAGTGGGTCTAGTGAGGGGGGCAGCTGGGTCTTAATCTGCCTCATGACGAGAATATCCATCCCGAAGCGCCACAGACTCCACCGCTTCAACTACAGCTCAGTCACGTTCCAACAGAAACTTGAGGACTTCATCAGGTGTGTGACAGAACCGTATTCCACCATCCTTAAAGCCGAATCAGGACGGGCCGCGGAGCCTTTCCCAGGATTCGCACTGCCGGAACGCGGTGTGCACGCTCGATGTCCATTGGAGCGCCAAAGTTCTCTTCTCCTAAAATGTTCGGCAGCCTTAAAAAAATTCGACCATATCACGACCTTCAACTCCTTCACTCAATCCAATCAAGCGGATGTTATTCTGTCTGTTGTAGTTTTCTATATATTCCAGTTTATTTCTAAGAAACTCGTTGTCATTTTGAGGAGACTGAGGGACCACTCATTTCCCGAAACTGCATCTTCCACATCACTGATTCTTTGCTCGGCCGTAGTGATCCGGCCTTGCATAGATGATACAGACAGGGTCAGGGTATCAATTGATCCCTGAATGGAGTTACGAAGGTCCGACATTTGAGAGATCAGCTCCTGCTTAAAACTCCCAATGATCTCTCGAAACTCTTTCAGCGCGGTGGCGAATTTTCCCCCTCCGAGGCGATCCCCTTGGCGGCCTTTTGCAGAGACTTTCTCTCAGTTGTTTTGGCGGTTTTATTCTCATCTTTCCTAGGTTTTGGTCGACGCTCCATAATTCCACGTTCCACACAAGTATTCGGCGGACTATTTACTACTATTTGGGCAATGTTTCAGTGTTTATTTCAACAGATATTAGGCAATTTCTAGAGAGCTCTCTTGGTTGCGACTCACTACCACGAGCTCATCACGTGACTCCGTCCATTTATGTGATATTTATTCTTAAATTCTTGTTCCTTTCCTATTTAAAGCACCTTAAGATGCTACTGCACCTTTAAAGTGCTATATAGAAATAAAGTTTATTATTATTAACTTTTCTTTTACTCTGCAACAGACAAATATCGAGTTGCTGTTTGATTTTAAGTTTAACATGTTTAATTATTGTTAAGTGGTACTCAATACATTTAAAATGAATTATAAGATTGTAGAGCGGAGGCTGGGCTGGAACAACTCACGCCTGGCCCCGCCCTCCTCCGCTCTACAAAGAATTATCAAAATATGCAATGAGTAATCGGATTAGATATGACCTACATCTGACCTAAAATGTGTAACCTAAAAGATTGTTACTGATTACAAGTTGAGTGTGTACCTGATTACATATCAGAAGTAATCTACCCAGCTCTCTGTGGAAATATCTTTATCTGCAGTCCTTCACAAGCAGCACAGACTTGTACATAATGAAGACCTTCTTCATCGCTGGCAAACATGGGATGCATTTCAGTATTGTTTCCCGCCCCACACAATCACTTTAACCTCTTGTACTATGCACTCTCTCTACTATCTTTGAGTATGACTGGAATTTTGATTCATTGATCAATATGCTACCACTTTATAAAGTGAAAAATATAAACATGCAATAATAATGTTTAGTGACTTATTGAGATCTTTGATCATGTCATATAAAAGTTCATATTGTGTTTACTAGAACATTTTGTGTTCACCAACAAATCAATCAAGAGAAATGGAGGTCCAAAAGAAGTGGATAAATAATAGTTTTATTTAGTATTCATTTGACATTTTCAAATAGTTCTTTGAAAGGTTTTCACTCTGCTACCTCTTTAACCTGGAAAAAATATGAAATTGAACATATATATAATTAGTACAAGTTTAAAGTTAAAATTGAGGGATTAAACTAAAGCTTTAAAGCTGTGGCAAGTATGTTTTAAAATACCTGAAAGTAAAGTACCTCAGAAAGTAAATCTTTCAGTAAGAATTTGAATTTATATTATCATATAAATTACCTTTCCAGCATCACGGCTCTTGGTTCTTAGCTTGTTGACCTGAGATTCAGCAATGTCAGCGCGCTCCTCAGCCTCCTCCAGCTCATGCTGTGCCTTCCTCAACTTGGACAGGTGAGTGTTGGCTTGTTCCTCCTGTAACATCAAATATATATATATATATATATATATATATATATATATATATATATATATATATATATATGTGTGTGTGTGTATACAAGGCACATACAATCTAAAATGAGGCATTTAAAGTGCTCAAATGAGGTACTCACAGCTTCTTCAGCCTGCCTCTTGTAAGACTTGACCTTCAGTTGAAGCTTGTCAACCAGATCTTGCAGTCTGTTTATGTTCTTTTTATCCTCCTCAGTCTGCAGGTAATAAAAATACATCAGAATAGAAAATGGTCTGGAAAAATTTATCAGAAATTTTAATGAATTTTCTTTACCTGGTAGCTGAGTTCTTTCACTCTCCTCTCATATTTGCGAACACCTTTAACAGCATCAGCTCCACGTCTCTGTTCTGCCTCAACTTCATTCTCAAGCTCATGGACCTTCATTATAGATATTATCAAACTAATTTCACTCAAAGAAAATAGGTTTACACTATCAAACACAAAATAGTCAGTATTATAGCATGACACACACTTCAAAGCACCCAAATCAAGTTTACGAACACTGAAATAAAGGCAAGCGTACTCTTGACTCCAGTTTCTGGAGTTGTTTCTTTCCTCCCTTCATGGCCAGATTCTCAGCTTCATCCAGACGGTGCTGCAGGTCCTTCACTGTGACTTCCAGATTTTTCTTCATCCTCTCAAGGTGAGCACTGGTGTCCTGCTCCTTTTTGAGCTCTTCTGCCATCATTGCAGCCTTTTGGAATTCACAAATTCCACAAATTTGCATTAGGTCTAAAAATGTAAGTGGGTAGATTCTTGTGAGACTTCTTGAGTTGTCAATTACTCACATCAGTGATGGCCTTCTTGGCCTTATCCTCTGCGTTTCTGGCTTCCTGTACAGTGTCATCAACTTCATTCTGGATCTGAACAAGGTCAGCTTCAAGCTTCTTCTTGGTGTTCAGAAGACTTGTGTTCTACAAAAAGGATAAGATAATTGATTTTCTTTAACAATGCTCTCAATGACCTTAATTTTAGTGTACAAAAAACCCAATATGCTCTCACCTGAGAGTGCAGCAGTCCAACACGCTCACTAACGTCCACCAGCTCTTGTTCAGCCACTTTGCGGCCTCTCTCTGTCTGCTCCAGAGCAGCTCTCAGCTCCTCAATCTCAGCCTGCATCAGAGTGTTTCTGCGCTCCACCATGGCCACCTGCTCCTTCATGTCTTCCTGTCCTCTCAAGGCATCATCAAGGTGCAGTTGGGCATCCTGTAAACAACAATTTTTTAAGGGCTCCTTGATTAGTTTTTGCTTTTAAATTTGCTCAGCATTCTCATTTACATACTTTACAACCAGAAGCGAGAGAGCATTCACATACCTTGAGTTGTCCCTGAACATTCCTCAGCTGTTTCTGGGATTCAGCAGCCTGGCGAGTTGCATGGCTCAGCTGAATCTCCATCTCATTAAGATCTCCCTCCATCTTCTTCTTGATTCTCAGGGCATCATTTCTGCTCCTGACCTCAGAGTCAAGAGTGCTCTGCATGGACTCAATAACTCTCTGGCTGTTCCTCTTGATCTGTTCCATCTCCTCATCCTTCTCTGCAAGCTTCCTGTCAATCTCACCCTTGACCTGGTTTAGCTCAAGCTGGACACGAAGAATCTTGGACTCCTCATGCTCCAGGGTGCCCTATGAAAGATGATATAAAAAAATATTTAGAAAAAAAAAAAACTATAACTGACACTGTAGTAGGGCTGCATGACATGGAGAAAAAAAATTTGGTATGCGATAAGTTTTAGGATGATGTTATATGCTATGCTATAATCCTGTAATGACATCATCAAAATGCCCAAATAAGATGAGTTATAGGTTTATAAGTTTATTGGGGGAAAATAATTTCTGTCTATCCCAGAGATCACAAACATAGTTTTATTTTGTTCCAATAGATTGTGTGTAATATAAACAAGTTTACCATCATTAGCAACAAATTAACAAATGTTAAGATTTGAGTCTCTGCTTTCAATATATGTTCATTTTTTCACAAAATGTAAACAATAAATGTTGTTTTGATGCTCTTTAATGCTTTTTGTGACAGATCGTTGTGGCTGCTCATTCAAACGAGACGGGCACAATTCTCTCTCTAACGAAGAAAACATAAATGAACAAAAGATTTAATGTTGAAAGATACAACTTACTGAAATGTGTCATCACTCATGTAATTGCCAAATCTGTTAATGTTGAAATAAAAGGAAAATGAATGGGGAATATCTTGTACTTTTCCGTACGTGCTCGAGCACTGGAGTGCTTATGGGACTGGCATCTACACTGCACACACATACACACACCAAGTGACAATTGCACACCCAGTCTATTCTCTGCTCTCTACAACAGCATTAACATTATTTTATAAAGTATTAAAATCATTCCATTATCTGAAGCCATGATATGCATATTGTGATGTCAGTTTTTTACATTTTGATAAATGCAATATATTGTGCAGCCCTACACTACAGTAAAGTGATTTTATTGAGAATAACCGCCAAAAATACTTAACTCCAAAAAATTACCTCAGCCTCCTCCAGGGCGGTCTGAATCTCAGCCTTCTCCGTTTCCACAGTTTTCTTAGACTTTTCAAGCTCATGAATGCTCTTACCAGTCTCACCTAACTGCTCTGTCAGATCTGAAATCTCCTCTTTAGAAGAACAAATCTATATCATTATGAACATTCAATAAGCCGTCAATACAGTGTTTAATTAATCAATATATTTAATGGAAAATCGCTAAATGTTTACTTCTAGAATACCTAAACTAAAATTAGAAAATGCTAATTAGCAATTAAACACAGAAGGTTTTCTAATTCAACAATTGTTGTCTTACGCTGCAGATTCTTGTTTTCTCTCTTGAGTGTCTCCAGCTGATCTAGACTCTCCTCATAGGAGTTTTTCATCTTGAACAGCTCAGTGCTGAGTGAGCGAGCCTCTTTCTGGGCACCTTCCAGCTCTGCCTGACCTTCCTCATACTTCTGCTTCCATTCTGCCAGGACCTTGGGTAAAGAAAATTAAGGCTCATTTAGCGTGTGAGAGGAATTATCATATCACAAAATTAGTCAAATTGTTTACCTTGTCAAAGTTCCTCTGCTTCTTGTCAAGGTTGGCAGCCAAAGCATTGGCTCTCTCCACATCAATCATGAGGTCCTCTACTTCACCCTGGAGTCTCTGTTTCGTCTTCTCAAGGGAGGCACATTTGGAGTTCACTGCTTCAATCTGTTCCTCTGCCTCTTGTAGACGCTGAGCCAGCTTCTTCCTGTTATGCATTTTGTAAGCATAGGTCAGAAAATGCATTCATTTTCACATATAGCTAACATGTGTTTATCAGCTCTTCTGATGTTCATACTTGGACTCTTCAAGCTCCTCTGTGCGCTGGATGGCATCAGTTTCATATTTGGTTCTCCACTGAGCAACCTCACTATTGGCCTTAGACATTCCACGCTGCAGCTCAGCCTTTGCCTCCTGCTCTTCCTCAAACTGCTCACGGAGCAGGTCACAGTCATGACGGGCTGACTGCACAGCATGGGCCAGAGCATTCTTGGCCTAGGAGACAATGTCATGCTATTAGCTGTACTCTACAGTGGAAATGTACACATTCAAACAAACACACATGCACAGAAAAGGAACAAATATGCTGCCCTGGGATTTCAACAAGCCAAATAATGAAAGTATGCCATTGTGCTATGATTGCAGTTATGTGTTTGCCATTCAATAGGCCTATTTATTTTATTAATATGTCATATAAATGTTATATATAATCTGTCCTACATTTTAATACTGTTATGGCACATTCCAAATTCCAAGATAATTGTAAATCTTTGTATTAATTTAAGTAAGGTGAATTCACTAAAACAAAGAACAGTCAAAGTCTCTAGACAGCTGTCATCGTGGACATAACGCAACTGATTTTCAATCATTCCATATACTTGTGTGCACATCCACAAGTCAAGAAAGAGCAGCAAATTCAAAAGTCACTTTTAAATTGTGTTACTTTATGATACTACAGTCTATGATTACCGTGAGTGCCAACTTCACGAAATATCCTGCAGTGTTCTCAACAACATTAAACTTCTAGCCAAAAGGCATCAGTGGCCTGGTCATGAGAGAAACACAAAAGTGCAATTTCTCCAAGAAATTCTTCACAGATAAGTCCTGGCATTAACCACCACTTGATATCTGGTAATTTCCCCACTTTCTATATGTTCCCTTACATTTTTCCGCTTTGTCATTATTCAGAACTCACTGGCGGGTGTGTCAACTTGTTGCTCCTCTGAACAGGATTAAACACATTTTCTTTCAATCCGTTTTCTGACTATTTGATTGAACGATTGTGTGTGGAGATTTTTCTTTATTTTAGTTGCATGGGCAATGAAAATTCTTAATTTTTTTTATTTTAAAAACTCTCAAAATCATTCCAAAGCAGCCCAAATTTTTACCACCTGCCCAAGCAAATTTTCTCAAGTACAAATCTACTGAAAGTAGCCCAATTGGGTGGGAACCTGCCCAATCTGGCAACACTAGTCACAATGATTATGCTGTATTATTACCTTAACTTCCTCTTCAGTTTGCCTCTTAAGCTCCTCAATTTGTTGAGTGAAAGCTTGTTTGCCTCTGGTGAGCTGAGAAACTAGAGCCTCCTTCTCCTCCAGTTGACGGCCAAACTCACCTGTTGAGATTTAGATTCACTGTGTCAGATCTATATCAGTTAATTTTAAACAAAGTCTATGGAGGCAAATTGTTAGTAATCAGCATGTTTGTTTCTTCTAATAAGACTTTGTTAGAGTTGAATTCAATTCAAAATGATCTTAATACACTATTCTCAATAATTATTTACAAACTATTAATTTGTTCACAATTGTCATGTTACCATTTTCAGTTTGAAGTCTTGCTCTTTGAGCACTGATGTCATTTATCTGACGAACATTTTCATCATTCTTGGCCTTTATTTCACTAAGTTGGTCCTCAAGTGTGCGGCACATCTTCTCTAGATTGGCCTGCAAATACAAAGTCCTTAGATATTTACAAATCTTTAACACACATTTGATATATTTGTTTAGATATACAATTCTCAACCTTTGCTTTTGCAACAGCCTCCATGTTGCTGGAGAGATCATCAATCTCCATTTTGTATTCACTCTTCTCCTTCTCAAGCTTTTGCTTGACACGCTGGAGGTTGTCGATTTGCTCTCCCAGCTCAGCCACACTGTCGGCCTGCTTCTTGCGGAGGGCAGCAGCAGTGGCTTCATGCTGGAGGGTGGACTCTTCAAGATCTCGGCGCAGCTTCTGGAATTCAGCCTCACGCTTCTTATTCATCTCAATCTGAGCAGCAGTTGCTCCTCCAGCCTCCTCAAGCCTCTCACTGATCTCTTCAAGTTCTCTGGAAAGATCAGCTCTCTGCTTCTCCACCTTTGCACGAGCAGCACGTTCAGCCTCGATCTCTTCCTCCAGTTCTTCAACGCGAGCCTACAGGGGAAAGTTATTAATCAATTTCTGATCATGATGTTTAAATAAATGTAACATAAGAGTCCAAAAAATACCTGAAGCTCCTTGATCTTCTTCTGGAGTTGAGCTCCAAGAGATTGTTCATCCTCAATCTTGCTGAGAAGCTGGCTTATTTCAAAGTCTTTCCTGTGCGAGTTCAACAATAATTTGTTCATAAAAAAATAACATGCATAACACAAACATAACAATATAAGTAAATAATGATTTGCTTTTAATTACTTCTTCAGTTTCTCCTCAGATTGTTGCTTGTCATTCTCCAGGTCCATAATGGTTTCCTGGGCCAGTTTGAGGTCTCCTTCGAGCTTTCTCTTGGCTCTCTCAAGGTCCATGCGGAGCTTCTTCTCTTGTTCAAGGGAACCCTCAAGCTATGGGAAAACAATATATAAATGTTTAAAGCTAAATTCTGAATTCCATCTATCAAGGACATGTTGAAATGGTAACTCACATCATCAACTTGTTGCTCAAGCTTTGTCTTGGCTTTGGTCAGGGTGTTGACTTTGTCCTCCTCTGCCTGGAGATCATCCAGAGTCTGCTGATGTGCCTCTTGGAGGGCTTTCTTCTCCTTTGTAAGCTTGGCAATGCTCTCATCCTGTGCTGCCATTTCCTCAGTCAGGTTCTTGACCTGTGCGGTGTTGGATACTAAATCAATTCCTTTTGTCCTAATTAATATTATTTAACAGAAAACCATAAAATAATTTAAATGAAATTTTAAATCAACTCTGTAACAAACTTTATTTTCAGTGGCATGTTTCTCCTTTTCCACTTTAGCCAAGGTGAGCTCCAGGTCATCAATGTCTTTCTTCAGCTCAGAGCACTCATCCTCCAGTTTCCTCTTCTTGGCTGTGAGTTCAGCATTGATTTCCTCCTCATCCTCCAGTCTTTCAGTTGTCTCTTTGAGTTTAGCTTCAAGCTGGATTTTGCTCTTTATCAGACCCTCACACCTCTCCTCAGCATCTGAGAGATTCTCAGATTCCTGACAGGTAAATAAATATATATTTTACCTACTATTGTTCAAAAATATCTATCAAAATGTAAAATTTCAGTAAGTTCATTAAAGCAAACTCACAGAGGCTACTTGAAGCTGCAGATCATTCTTCTCTTGCAGCAGTGCTACCATCTTTTCCTCAAGCTCCTTCTTTTTAGCCTCAGCCTTTGCAAGATCTTCTTTGCATTTTGCATAGTCCTCTTTCATGTTTGACAGCTCCTTCTCAGTCTCAGCACTCTTCAGAAGAGGCTTAATCTTGTAGTAAACCTTCATCCATGGCCAGTGTTTGACGTTCATGAATGATCGGATGTTGTATTGAATGGTGTAAATGGACTCTCTGTAAATCAGTAGTGATTAAATGTCATAAAAAAAAAATAAAAATTACAGTGCTATCTGGAATACTAAATTCTGATTGTTCAATGGTGCTATCTAGTGGTCTGATATTTCACAATAACAACCATTCATCTGTGGATTAAGTTATATCAGACTAGTCATCCAGGAATTGCCAGTCATCTTTGCAACTTCTCATATAACAAGTAAGCTAATAAAATAATTTCAACTAAAATCAACTGTATATTTATTTATTTGTTAAGTATTCTTGTACATAGTGGGTAGAATTGAGCTATTGCTAGAGACTCTGCAGCTTATTCCTTCTCACTTTAAAACATTTTCAATGCAAATTAATATTTCATACCCATTTATTTATTTAGTTTTGTTGGTAGCTTTGTAATAAGCGGGATAATTAACATTTTGGATTAGGGTCGTGATCACCCTGTCAGGGTTTATTTTGTGATATCGACTAGCTGACTGTACATTATCCCTTACATAACTCACCTCCTCTCCATCATCTTCACGAACTCCCTTCTCATCAGGTAACCACGGCAGAGAGCCTGAGTCATTGTTACCAGAGCAGCCAGTTTCTCATCACGCATCTCTTCAAGAGTACCCAGAAGACCAGCTTTGAAGAACACCTGAATATGTGTATAACAAAGAAGTTTGTTTCCAGTGTTATGACTTTAAATCATCAATCATGAGTAGGAGTCTTTGAAGTGTAATGCAGAATATAAACCTTTGTGTGCCCGAATCTATACTGGTCATGATTAACATCGATGGATCCCAGGAGTTTCTCAGAGGCCTTCTTGTTGTCCATAAACTGTCCCTCAGGAATAACACTGGCATTCAGCACCTTGTATCTATGGAAGATTTTTCAAAATGCTTCATGTCTTTTATTAAGATAAGCCTCAATGAAGTGATATTTTAGTCATAATTACCTCTGTTTGAAGTCACCATAGAGGATTCTGCTGGGGAAGCCCTTTCTGCAAATTCTGATACCCTCCAGTACACCGTTACACCTCAGCTGGTGGATAACCAGGAAGTTCTCCATGAGACCTATAAAAATAGTTTATATCATGAGCTTTGTACATAATTCAAATGAAAACCTCTTAAAGTTCTTCATTACTTTACCTGGAGTCTTGGACTCATTGGGAATCAGACAACGCACAAAGTGAGGATGAGTGCTCCTCAAGTTTGTCATAAGCTTGCCCAAGTTCTCCTATAGAGAATAAAAAACGGTTCTCACTCTTTTCAAATACAGCAATAATGTTGTTATATCAGCTTCAACTTCTTCTGTACATACCCTGAACTGGGAGGACACTGTCTGCATGGAGCCACCCTTCTTCTTTCCTCCCTTCTTGCCAGTTTCTTTACAAACATTGAAATGATTTAGCTAATTTGAGCTATTCAATCATTCTCTATTTAAAATATTTTTAATTTATAATTACCCTCAACAACAGGTGGGTAGAGAGTAGCCAGAAGTTTGACAGAAGATTTCTGGTACAGTTGCACAACAGACTCATTCAGTGGATCCTTGTTCTTGTCTAACCAGCCATTGATGTTGTAGTCCACAGTTCCAGCGTAGTGAACCAGAGAGAAGTGGGCTTCAGCCTTGCCTTTGGCAGGCTTTGGTTTCTGGAAGGCTTGATTTTTGCCAAGGTGCTGATCATACAGTTTGTTCTTGAAGGAAGTGTCTGAAGCCTTGGGGAACATGCACTCCTCTTCAAGGATGGAGAAGATACCCATCGGCTGTTTGTAAATGAATAAAGAGTATTACAAAAAAAAAATCACAGATTTTGTGAATAGAAAATGGTAGAAATTAAGAAGTTTATAAACCAGTAGAAACCTTCTCAATGAGCTCAATGCAAGCAGCCAAGTCCATGCCGAAGTCGATGAACTCCCAAATAATGCCCTCCTTCTTGTACTCCTCTTGTTCCAGCACAAACATGTGGTGGTTGAAGAACTGTTGCAGTTTCTCATTAGTGAAGTTGATGCACAGTTGCTCCATGCTGTTGAACTGGAGAGAGAAACTTTTACTGAACACTGAACTTAAGTCAACTTGCATTCAAATTAGGTAAAAATAATTCTTACATCGAAGATCTCAAAGCCAGCAATATCCAGCACACCAATAAAGAACTGTCTGGCCTGCTTTGTGTCCAACATCTGATTGATACGAATGACCATCCACAAGAACATCCTCTCATAGATAGATTTGGCTAAAGCACTAACAGAGTTGTACACCTGTGAATAGAATACATTGTAATTTTTATTCCAATGTCCTTCTGCTTTAATAATAGTCAGATTCACACCTAATTTTTAGGTCTAACACATCTGCAGGGTTAGGAGAGTTACTTTTTAAATGTAATCCATTACAAATACCGATTACTTAGTAAAAATGTAATCAGTAACAATCCAGTTACCTTGATAAGAAAGTAATGTAATCAGATACCTTTTTTGATTACCTCAAGATCACGTTTGTGAGTAAAGTCGAGAAAGAGAAAAGGAATATGTTCTGAATGCCTTTTAATCATATCTTCTGAAGCAAACAAACAGTTTATGAATAATGTTATGAGTGATGTAGCTATTATTATAGAGTTAATAATAGATAGTATGAACAAAACATGAAAAACAGGGACACCACCTTAATAGGAAAACAGAAAATGTTAAAACGCGCATTTTTAACCAAATCAGGTGAGTCCACTATCTGTTAAAGAAAATTGTTTATTTTCTCATCAAGCAAATACAGTTAGAATAGATGCACTGAATTATGTCTTGGTTAACATTACAAAATCTGACAGGATATACGTCAGATTCAGAAACACTACAAAGTTTAATTCTGCCATGTACTGCAGTTAGAATGTAGACTAAAGGGCACTGACCATTCATTAACTTCTGACTGCCATAGGCAGATCACATGCTCATCATCATCATTATTAATGTCTCCAGTGCATAGCATCTTGTTTTAATGAATAGATCAAAATAGATTTAAACCTTTTTACTGTGTCTTGATTTACTTTTAGTTTTAAAATGTTACATTTGCCAGTATTTCTCCCTCACCCATACTTTTGAACTGTTCTTAACAATACATTTGTAATATGTATCAAAATCAGATAAATTATCCATTGCAATTTTCCCCTAAGAACTTAATATTTTCAACTCATTTGGTATTCATGTGTACAATCTGGATTTTTTTTTAACAAAGAAAAAAAAGAAATGCTGTCCCAATTATAGTTGTCATTACAACATGAAAGCATTTCAGAGAATAATTTTAGAGTTCAACTGAAGTTAAGATGGAAATGAGAAGTCACACTAAAATTTCGACAGTAGGCATCCTGTGCACCGGAAAACTGTCCGTTCGCCAGAGGGAGTGGAGTTTCTCCACTTTTATTCCTGTTCTCGCATAAACGATCGACAGACGGTCAGATGGCGAACTTAGGGAACACATGATTCATTTTAGCTATCCTTGCTAATGTGATTTTTGTGTGGGTCTTACCTTTAAATGCTTATTTAAATTATATATTTGGTCTTGGAAAATCACTGCATCTTCACAGCAGGAAGGTCAATTGCTCTGAACTTTAATTTGGTTTCCCTTTTATCCATTGAAGAGACAAGAATATAAAAATTCCACAAAAACAGCACATTTATCATGGTTAAATTTTGTGGTCAAATAAACAGGACAAATCAAAACCAATGTGTAGTGTAAGGCATAGCATTTGAATTTAACTTTCCTCTTGAGAAGCGTAAAGGCACAAAAACTCCCCTGACAAATAGGTTTGTTTTCTTATGAAATGACGGAGGAGAGAACTGGCTTTCTTGCAACTGTTAACAAGAGGTTTCTGCAGCTTAATGCCGAGTCATTTTAGATAGAAAGCCTGAAAGACACATCACGCTGACGCCAAACCTGTTTGTATCGGAAATAGGAAGTGGCATCTGATGCCAATTATCTCCTTATTAACATTCATTTCCAGCAAGGCACTCTGATCAATCAGTCATAATTTCCCACATGAGATTAAAGTCATCATGAAACGGAAGTTGTGACCGACTTCCATATTGTGACGTATTTCCAGTTTATCGACCAAGAACAAAATGTAGGGTGGTAATTTTAGTTTATCCATTTGTTGTTGATTGGATTGGTAAAATATGTCTGTTGCATAGAGGAACGGAGGCAGATCTGAATGCGAGTTTGCAGCGGACACACACCCCTACCACCGTGCTGTTCCAGTCACAGCCAATTGTCAGTGAAATTGAGCAGCGATCAAAACACATTTATGATGAAACTGACATCATAAATGCACAAATACATCATTGTCTTACAAAGAGGCTGAGTGAGTAAAAGATAACCATATTTTAACGTTTTGAATCACAATACACTAAATATAAAGGGGAAAAAACACTTGCTCGTACTGTGCATCCCAATACAACTGCATTCAAAAATATAAATAAGCTCCAGAGGCATCCAAAGCATTGTATTCATTAGTGATCACCTCAGCAATTCAGGCCGGAAATGTCTTGAACACAACCGCAAATTCGCCCTTATTCCTTCTCATTCGAAATGTAAATTCAAGCCAGCTGACCCATGACCAAAGAATTTTGGGTTAATGAACGAAAACAGACAAAAACACACTTTGCCATCTTCACCAACATGGGATTGCTGCTTCGTTCAACTCTACGCAAGGTTGTGGTATTTGTAAAAAAGGGGCAGGGTTTAAGTGGACTAAATAATTGGAGAAGTCCTGCATACGTCACCAGAGAGAAGTCTTTTGTTTCACCGGAAGATCGAGTTTTTGTTTTAAGATTACAAGGTCAAAAAAATATGCATGGATGAGTCATTCACAATAAGACCAACACCATGCATTTAGAAAATAGCTAGTGTGAATTTTTATTTCATGCTGACTTGAATGGTTTGACCACATTTGTAAGACAGGTGTTATTTACACATGTGACAGTAATTGGTGCCAGATTCACACAAGTCAAGAGAGAGAACCAGAAGAGATCTCCATCTAGCTTCTGATCATATCTATACCACTATAAAGCAAGCAGTGGTCTTCATAATTTTATGTCAGGAGGATCTTTTGTGTATTTTTTTATATATTGAAAATTGTAATCCTGCTAATAATCCCAATATTTACCAAATGTACCTGTAATTTTAATACTTTGAGTTTTTATGTGACTATAACGGATTACAATTACACATTTTTTGTATCTTGATTACGTAACGCCAAGTATTCTGTTACTCCCCAACCCTGCACATAGCAGGACATACTGTATGTTAATACATACCTGTGGCACAGTTTGACCTTTGGTCACAAACTCATTTCCGACCTTCACTCTGGGGTAGCACAAAGCCTTCAGCATATCAGCAGAGTTCAAGCCCAGAAGGTAAGCAACTTTGTCAGCCTCTGCAATTTGTTTTGTTAAAAATTAAAAAAAATTATCCCATATCTTTCACTGACAGCTGTAGGAAAAAACTATTTCTTATAAGATAATAGAAAGGGATCTTTCAATCGAAGTATTCTTAAATGGGAATACACATTAAAACGATTGAATCTCACCCTCTGTGCCATCAGGCTCAGCTTGCTCTTCACGCTGCTTCTGCTTGAACTTCATGTTACCATGATGCAGCACAGCTCCAGTGAACTTGTAGATGCCCATCTTCTCCTCATTAGTAAAGCCCAGAATGTCAATAGCAGTCTAGATATTACAGTAGAGGATGAGAACTAGGATCTGACATATTTATATAGCAAATGTCATTAATCAGATTAGCAATGACTCACATCAGTTGCAACCAACTCCTCTTTATCATCAATGCTTGCCACAGTGATCTGACCCATACTGCACATGGGGAAGTCATAGGGGTTGGTGGTTATGAGCGTCATTTCTGTAAAACATAGAGAGCATTTTTGACAGAGTATTTTACAATACTATTTTGAATAAGAACAAATGCTTTGATTGAAATGTGTCAACCTACCAATCAGCTCAGGCTTATGGTTGGTCATCATCTGGTAGAAGATGTGGTAGCCTCTCTCATCTGGAAGCTGGAATGTCACTCTAGACTTCTCCAGTAGATCTGTAGAGAAAATAATGAAGTCATGATCTAAAGAATGATAGACAAAGAAAAATGTACAGATTGATCAATTAAAAGCATGTCCACCTACATGTCTCAATATCAGCACTAGCCAGTTTTCCAGTTGTGCCAAAGTGAATTCTGATGAATTTACCCTGTTTATAACAAAATAACATTATTGCTACTGTGCAATAGAAAAAGTCCAGCATAACTGCATTCAAAAATATAAATAAGCTCATCCAAAGCGTTGTATACATTAGTGATCACCTCAGCAATTCAGGCGGGAAATGTCTCGAACCTGTAACCTGACCCCGAAGCTGACCCGTAACCAAGGAATTTTGGGTTAAGGAACGATAGTTTTAAAGGAAAACAGACGAAAATACACCTTGCCATCTTCAACAACATGCGATTGACACTTTGTTCAACTCTACGCAAGGTTGTGGTATTTATAAAAAGGGGCAGGGTTTAATGGACTAAATGATTGGAGATGTCCTGCATACATCACCAGAGAGAAGTCTGTTGTTTCACCAGATGATCGAGTTATGATATTTGTATTAATGATTACGAGGTCAAAAAAATTACTAAAATACATGCATGGAAGAATCGTTCACAATAAGACCAATAACTTGCATTTAGAAAATAGATAGACATAGCATAACAAATGCTCTCTATAAATAAAAACTGGTGAACTTACAAATCGAGATGAGTTGTCATTTCTCACAGTCTTGGCATTACCATAAGCCTCAAGCAGAGGGTTGGCAGCAATGATCTGGTCTTCAAGAGATCCCTGTAGTTTAAGGGGTTACATTTGAAATGTCTCTTGTAAAGATAATTTGCAAAAAATTTAAACATTGATATAAATATATTTTTACATCTCATTTCAAACCTGCATTTTGCCAGGAGCTTGATCTTTCTTCTTGTCACCCACCACTGCAACAGTGGCAAAGTACTGAATGACACGTTTGGTGTTCACAGTCTTTCCAGCACCAGATTCTCCACTGGTTTATGAGAGATGATAAGACAGAAGATGAAATATTCTATTTCAATATGTGCAATTTCCATGAGAAGAAAATAAAACCATTCTTAGCATCTCTATACAGTAGATACATACGTAATCAGGACAGACTGGTTCTCTCTGTCTGTAAATTCAAAGATAATAATTTTTAATTTTTGTTTTATAAAATCTAAAATCCAGAATTCCAAAAATCTAAATTATTTAAAAATTAAGATCTTACCAGTAAGCATGAACTGATAGGCATTGTCAGAGACAGAGAAGATGTGGGGTGGGGCCTCCATACGCTTTTTGCCTCTGTAGGCAGCCACCACTTCTGCATCATACACTGGGAGCCACTTGTAGGGGTTCACAGTAGCACAGAACAGTCCAGAGTAGGTCTGAAATGAGCAAATAAGTTGTCCAATTAAAGCATTGTAATCGAAATGAACATTAATGCTATTTTACGTAGCTTCTTAACTCACATAGATCATCCATGCTGCATAACGCTCTTTGAGGTTATAAAGCACAGCCGGTTCATTGAGATGGGTCATCATGGCCATGTCCTCAATCTTGTCATACTTGGGAGGATTCATTGGGTGGACATCATCCTCCTTAGCAACTCTCTCCTACAATGGTAATTTATTAGCTTAACCAGAGAAAATTTGCAATGATTAATGTATTGTGCTTCTAGTTTCCATGGAATAAGGAAAATTCACCTCCTTAGTGTCAAGCACAGTAACGGTGACTTTGCCACCATCTCTGCTCTTGATTGTTCCTTTGACATACAACTCTTTGGTATCAACCACATAGCAAGCAGTCTTAGCATCAAAGGGCTTGTTTTGAGCCTCAATTCTCTCCTTCTCAGGCTTGCGTAGATATATGGCAGCCTTGCCATAAACGGCCATCTCTACGTCAGTACTCATGGTGCCAGCTTACTGGAAAACGTAAAGAGAAATTGTTTTGTATTGAAATAATAACCTAGTGGTTCAACATTACACTAAGCACAACAGTAACAAACTGATATGCAATGTAGTACCAACATTTTCATTTCAGCTCAATATCTGCTTCAACTATGTCAACTAACAACAATACATAATGCTAAAATAACAATAACAAAAATTCAATTTTTTTTCAAAACAAGTCTGATAGTGGTAATAAATGTTTGATAAACTCTGATATCAAGATATTCTATCTCTGTACTGTATCTAATGCCCCCACAACAGAATGAAATTATCTACCCTGCACAAATTAAATTTTCCTGTGTGTGACAAAATGCCCTGAGCAAACAACACAATCTTAACCAAGGTATCAAAAACAAACTCTGGCTTGACATATAGAATAAGCTACATAAAAATAATTGCAGGAGTCAATACTAATTCAACACACTCATTACATTAATGTAGGGACATTCGCCTACCTTCCCTTTTTTGAGACCAGATGAAATTTCCTGCAAAATAATTAAGTTACAGTTAAACATCCATGATTACACAAATTATGTTTTTTTTTTAAACAAGAAGAATTTTTTTTATTGATACTGCTTCATTACAAACAAACAGGATCCTAGATATATTATCAGTTTATCTCGTTTTGCTTCGCCTGCAGGTTTGAAGTGGTTAACATAAATCTTGCCAAGTATATGCCAACATCCATGCAAATCAACTTACCACCAGCTGGAGCTCCTCCAGTCTTCTTCTGTTCGGCTGATCATGTCCTCCTCCACACTTATATTAAGAGGAACTTGCACACTAAGCAGATACTAAATATGGAGAGCCATTAGAGTTTAAATTACTGTATCTAGAAGCTGTCCATTCACAGAATGTCCATCCCAAGAATGGATGTAACAGCCATATTAGAAACCAGTTCCAGAAAAGGCAATAAAGCAGTTGTATTAAATAGAGATATCAGGTAGAATCATAATCAGAGGATCATTTCGATTTATATTGCTCTTATAACTTATCTTGATAAGGGCATATAATGGATTGTATGTTTCAGGAACACGTTTTATTTTCATGTGGAACTTGAATACGATTACAATACGATTTTAAAGATACAGGTATTTGCTACTCGTCATGATTACCTATTGTTGATAATAGACATATCTTGCATCAAAACAGATACTGTACATATTGAGTTGAAAAAATACATGACAAGGTGACCACTGTATACTTGCTTCATAGAATTTCAATTTAGGCCACGAGCAAGTTGATGTGAGGGCATATTGCCAGATGGGGTGGTAATTGACTATCATGAGCACTCATGCTGTCTGTCACAATTCCTCTATGAGTTCATGGATAAATTATCCGTACAGCTTGTTAACACAGTCATGTGTGTGAACGTTGAAATAATTTTCTACATAATTATAGATTAAACAGTCCATTTGATAACATATGCAGATGTTTTCAGAAGCGTAATTATTTTTCTTTCCATTTATCGTTTTTGTTTACAAAACCAGTAGGCTAAATGACAGCGCAAACTTACCTTAATTATTATAATTGTTAAGATATTCGAGAAATAATTACAGTAAGGTTATGATCAGCGATATAGTTATAGACCTGTGTTACCCTTCTTTTCTTTTTTGCTTTCCCCTCTCCCTCCCTCCACATACTAGTGAAAAGTTGGTCCTGCCCAGGCGCGTCACTAGACCCCTTTTACTGGGGCACATGTCCCAGTATAAATCTGCTGTGCCCTAGTAAAAGCTCGTTTGAGTTTTAACAATTTACTTTATTTGTCAGTGCATTCATTTAGATTGATAATCCCAGAAAAAAGAAATGGATATATCTAAATGCAACGCAGTAACCCACACAATCAACGCTTGTAAAAGCAACGCAGTTTAACCGAAAACTCAAATCTGATGCATGCTCGCAGAAATCCATGTCCGTGCGGCGCGCGCCTCAGCGCTTGCTATAACCAAAACCTCTGCAGCGCGCACAGCCACACACACGAGACCAGGAGCCGGTTGCACCAGCTATACGTACTTTACAATTTAGCCTAGTTGCGGCGTAAATGGTAGGAACAGGTAGGACGTAACCCTATGTATGAACTAAATATTTATGGGAGCCTCCGATCAGGAGTAATGGTTGGAATAAAAATGCAGATTAATTTAATGACATCAGTGTGCTCATGTTTTGCGTGATAGTCATCAATCATTTCGACATATATTATGAAGTTGGCATTTACACTCGTTTATAGGGAAGCATATTGCATTCACTTGAGAAAAAAAAATCTACTCTGTTTTTCTGAATTAACGAGTTATCTCAGAATTACGAGATATTTTTTCATGGAAAAAAAAGTTTTTGCTCTGTTTTTCTGAATTAACGAGTTAATTATCTCAGAATTATGAGATAATTTTTCATTAAAAAAAATATTTTGTTCTGTTTTTCTGAATTAATGAGATCCCTCAAAATCTTGCCAGGAGCTCTATTTTAGCTGGATTGCATGGAAATAAACATGTCCCGCCTTTCAAGTTTAATCCGGTTTTATTTTACTTTGGGTCTGAGACATTGGGAGATACGAGAAACTATCGCGTGCGCACGAGATACTTTCGCGTGCGCACGCGTTACAGTTTCCGGTGTGTGTATAGCTCTTTTCCGATTGCGTCATTGCCATCATTCATTTACTCAAAGATACTGAGGATGCGCATGAATTTATAGAGATATATTTTAAACTTGGCCTTCAATACAAAGACATTACTGTCTATGACATTTGTAATACTGTCATGGCTGAGACACGCTTTGATCTTCCAAAGGACACTAATCAAGCAATAGACTTGTACTTGCATTTAACACGAGAACTACCGGAATTCTAGAACTACTAGAATGGCTATAGCGGTCATTCTGACCGTTCATACTAGACTGTAGGCCTACCAAATGTCATGTCATATTTACATTTGAAACTTCTATTGAGGTTTTAGAATGAAGCTTCTAATGTCTGTCGTCATATTTCATGGCGTCATCACCCTAAAAATTTATTGAATAAAATAGAATAATATGGATTAAATGGAGCGCCAAGCGAACGCAGATAGTCCTACATAATACGATCTTTTTTTGTAATATATAATAGTGCTATTCACATGCATAGGCCTATATATATAATATATTAGCTGCTAGACTGCCCCGTGCCTCGCTTTGTGTAGGCCTACAGCAAGTTTTTTCCACCACAGTGAAAAGGGTTTTGAAAGTCTAAACGCCAACAAACATGGATTGAGGCGGAATAAGATAAAAACATGTTGTGAATTTTGGAAATTATTACATCTATCCTTTTTCAAAACATGTTGACTTTTCGGATTTACAACGCTCTGGAGTTATTGGAAATTGGAAACAATCCTATGCAGCCACCACTGGAATCAAAATCCACGAATAAATGAATCTGTTATATTAATAATAACACCAGGACACGAAATTTTAATTCTAATGAATGTGAAAATGTATTAGTTCACCGACTTTTGGTTATAGTTCAGCTTGATTCCAAGCTTTTTCAAATAGATGTTTCTAAGTCAAGCCTTTTGTGGGATGCAGCAGCCCTGGGACACTGCGGTCAAGCCAGCCGCCACTTCGAAATGAGCGGTCAAACTAGCCGCACCTATATTTCGCGGTGCGCGTATACACTGGTTATTGCGGTATGACCGTAAGAACTAAAACAGGTTAAATTCCTGCGAAGGCAATTTCACATGCATTCATTTATTCTGTCTGTCTGTCAGAAAGAAAGACAGAACGAAAGAAATATTTTAGCACACCTCACAACCTGTCACTGCATGATATATTGAATTCCAAAATAAGAACCCCCCCCAAAACTCATATATTACCTTTTTTGTCCATACATTCAGAAAATCATAAAAATAAAAGTCCTAGCTTCCACAGACCAATTTCACCTCAGATGGGGAGGACACCTTCTCAAGGTGTGAACTACAATGTTTCAGGACATTCTGATGTTGTCTTCCAAAATATGAGCCCCCCAAAAATCGAATATTAGATGTTTTGTTTACACATTCAGAAAATCATAAAAATAAAAGTCCTAGCTTCCACAGACCAATTTCACCTCAGATGGAGAGGACACCTTCTCAAGGTGTCAGCTACAATGTTTCAGGACATTCTGATGTTGTCTTCCAAAATAAGAGCCCCCAAAACTCTAATATTAGATGTTTTGTGTACACATTCAGAAAATCATAAAAATAAAAGTCCTAGATTCCACAGACCAATTTCACCTCATATTGGGAGGACACCTTCTCAAGGTGTCAACTACAATGTTTCAGGACATTCTGATGTTGTATTCCAAAATAAGAGCCCCCCCAAAACTCATACATTACCCTTTTTGTCCATACATTCAGAAAATCATAAAAATCACTGCGAGAACATGACCATGACAACGTTGCGGTCGCGGCTTGCTTACAACCGTAAGCAAGCCACTCCAGCCGCCCCCCGTGTCGCTCCTTCTTCCCACGGGATTGAGGACGATGCGGCTGGCGATGGAGGCGATTCGGGGATGGTAGCGGGTGCAGCTCCGCCGGGTACGCCCCCTTGGACCACCCGCGCCCCGGCACGCTCATTGACTCCCGTCCCCGCTCGAGGCGGCGACGACTAGCCTCACAGCCAGTCTGCCTACCCTCTTGCGATGGAAGCAGACGAGTTCGCCGCGGAATCGTGGGGCGTGGTATCTGATGCTGAGGACTCCTCTGGGCTGCCACCTTCGGGCCTGCATGCCCAGGAAGAGGCCGACGCAAAGATGTCCGATATGCTTTCCCGGGCAGCCAAAAGCGTGGGCTTGGATTGGAACCCTCCAGCCTCCCCACAGCCATCAAGGCTGGACGACTGGTTCCTGGGTGCTGGGCGCCGCTCACAGCCTCGCCCCCCGGTCCCGTTCTTCCCGGTGGTGCATGATGAGCTGACGTCTTCATGGAGAGCACCCCTCTCCACTCGTCGCACCGCCACCTGCTCATCCGCCCTCGCCACCCTCAATGGCGGAACGCGCCACGGGTACACGGCGATTCCCCAGGTGGATAGGGCTGTTGCGCTCCATCTATGCCTCGGAAGCCCTACCACCTGGCGGGGCCGCCCTGTACTCCCTTCCCGGACCTGTAGAGCAACATCCTCGCTGACCGCGAAGGCCTACAGCGCCACTGGACGTGCCGCTTCCGCCCTGCATTCCATGGCTCTCCTGCAGGTCCACCAAGCCAAGGCACTGCAAAACATGCATGGGGGTGGCCCTGATCCCGACGCGCTGCAGGAACTGCGCTCAGTGACCGACCTCGCCCTGAGGTCACAGCACAGGCGCTCGGGCAGGCGATGGCGACGCTGGTGGTCAAGGAACGCCAGCAATGGCTGAACTTGGTCGAGATGCGTGAAGCTGACAAGACTCGCTTTCTCAACGCCCCTGTCTCCCAGTTTGGCCTCTTCGGCGACACCGTCGAGGACTTCGCCCAGCAGTTCTCCATGGTGAAGAAGCAGACAGAGGCCATTTCCCACATCATGCCTCGCCGCAAGCCTGCCGCCATGGCCCATGCCCCGTCTGCTTGCCGAGGGTGTCCTCCCACAGCCAGAAGACCTTCTGCTCCACCTCAACCCGGGCCCAGCTCTCAGCCCCGGCGTCGAGCAAACCGTGGGAAGCGTACGCCCCTTGTCTCACGGACCCCCTCGAGGACCCGGAAGGGTCCCAGGCGCTCCTGAGACAACGTACCCAGAGTTCAAGAAGTTAGCTCCGGAGGTGGTAAGACCGCTCCGTCCCCCGGTGGAGGGCCGGGAGGAGAATCTTGTGTTTTTTCATTTGCCGCACCCCTCAACAGGGGCTGCGGTACCCAAATTCTCAATAAAAGAGCTATTTCCTTTGTCTCTTGGTCATGTGGCCCGCAAATGCCGTTCTCACGGCACTCTACTTTCAGGCCTCAACCATCCTGGCTCCCTGGACGAGGTGTCCCCGCCCTCAGCCCCATGACTGTTCCCCTGGCTGGCCAGTTCAGACGAGTCCAGAGGACGCCAGCATCAGACCTCCTCCTCAGTCACGAACCTGCCCCCCGCCGGGTGCGCGGAGCAAGGTAAGTGCTTTGAGTTTATTCTCAGCACCAGAGCCTCGGGACGCTACGTTGCTTCCCGACGCCGTGTTACCTGTTCCGCACCGCTGCGAAGCCCCGCCGTGTACGTACAAAATACTCGTTCCCTTGGTTCCCCTAGCACGGAGCTTAGAGAAGTGGCTTTCACTGCCCAACCCGTTGCGCTGGCTGCACCGGACCATTCGACTCGGTTATGCAAATCAGTTTGCCAGGTCTCCGCCCCCCTTCGTGGGCGTTAATTTTTCCGCAGTGCACGACAAACATGCTCAGTCCCTGCGTAAAGAAATCGCCTCCCTTTTAATCAAGGATGCGATAGAGCCTGTCCCTCCAACCGAAATGAAAAAGGGTTTCTACAGCTCTTACTTCGTTGTACCCAAGAAAGGCGGCGGCTTACGACCGATCTTGGACCTGCGAGTTTTCAATCGGACCTTGTCCAAACTCCCGTTCACAATGCTCACCCAGAAACAAATTCTATCTGGCGTCCGGCATCTAAATTGGTTCGCAGCGGTAGACCTGAAGGATGCGTACTTCCATGTCTAGATTCTCCCTCGACATCGACCCTTCCTGCGGTTCGCGTTCGACTGCCAGGCGTATCAGCACAAAGTCTTCCCCTTCGGATTGTCTCTGTCCCCTCGTGTCTTCACGAAAGTCGCAGAGGCGGCTCTTGCCCTGCTCCGAGGAGCTGGTATACACATACTCAATTACCTCGACGACTGGCTCATTCTGGCCACCTCGCGAGAGTTACTATGCGCGCACAGAGACCAGGTGCTCAAGCACCTCAGCTGTTTGGGGTTTCAGGTCAACTGGGAGAAGAGCAAGCTCACCCCGGTCCAGAGCATCTCTTTTCTCGGTTTGGAGTTAGACTCAGTCTCAATGACAGCACGTCTCTCCAACGAGCGTGCTCAGTCAGTGCTGAAATGCCTCGCTTCCTTCAAGCCAGGTGCCGTGGTCCCTCTAAAAGGTTTCCAACAGCTCCTGGGGCATATGGCATCCTCCGCGGCAGCAGGAGTACCCTTGCAGCAGGTGTCCCGACGCGTTCTGGTTACAACCGACGCCTCCAAACTGGGTTGGGGCGCCGTGCGCAACGGGCGCGCAGCCGCAGGCCGGTGGAACCGAGGCCCGCTGCACTGGCACATCAACTGCCTAGAGCTGCTGGCTGTTTTTCTTGCCCTGAAGAGGTTTCTCCCATTAATTCGGGGCAAGCACATCCTAGTTAGGACAGACAACACCAAGGTTGTAGCCTTCATAAACTGCCAAGGCGGAGTACGCTCCCTCCATATGTCACAGCTCGCCCGTCATCTCCTCCTTTGGAGCCAGCAGCGACTCAAGTCACTGCGTGCCACTCACATCCCCGGCAACCTCAATGCGGTAGCGGACGTGCTGTCAAGACAGAGCTTGCTGGCGGAGAGTGGATGCTCCACCCCCAGTCGGTTCAGCTGATTTGGGACAGGTTCGGCAAGGCCCAGGTAGACCTGTTTGCCTCCCAGAAAACCTCCCACTGCCCGCTCTGGTATGCCCTGACAGAGGCTCCCCTCGGGGCAGATGCTCTGGCGCACAGCTGGCCCGTGGGGCTGCGCAAGTACACATTTCCCCCAGTGAGCCTTCTTGCACAGGTGCTATGCAAGGTCAGGGAGGACGAAGAGCAAGTCACTCTGGTGGCCCCCTACTGGCCCACCCGGACTTGGTTCTCGGACCTCACGCTCCTCACGATAGCCCCTCCCTGGCGAATTCCCCTGAGGAAGGATCTTCTTTCTCAGGGATGGGGCACGCTCTGGCACCCGCACCCAGACCTCTGGAACCTCCATGTCTGGCCCCTGGAAGGGATGCAGAAGATCTAGCCGGCCTACCACCGACCGTCATAGATACTATCAACCAAGCCAGAGCCCCCTCGACCAGGCATCTTTACGCCCTAAAGTGGCGTCTATTCGCATACTGGTGTTCTTCCCGAGCTGAAGACCCACAGAAGTGCGCGGTTAGGTCAGTGCTCGTGTTTCTACAGGAGAGGCTGGAGAGGAGGCTGTCCCCCTCCACCCTCAAGGTGTATGTCGCCGCCATCGCGGTTCACCATGACACGGTAGACGGCAAGTCTCTTGGTAAGCACGACTTCATTGTCAGGTTCCTAAAAAGTGCCCGGAGGCTGACTCCCTCCCGGCCTAACCTGTTCCCCTCCTGGGATCTCTCGGTCGTCCTCACCTTGAGAAGGTGTCCTCTCCATCTGAGGTGAAATTGGTCTGTGGAAGCTAGGACTTTTATTTTTATGATTTTCTGAATGTGTAAACAAAACATCTAATATTCGAGTTTGGGGGGCTCTTATTTTGGAATTCAACATCAGAATGTCCTGAAACATTGTAGTTGACACATTGAGAAGGTGTCCTCCCCATCTGAGGTGAAATTGGTCTGTGGAAGCTAGGACTTTTATTTTTATGATTTTCTGAATCTATGGACAAAAAAGGTAATATATGAGTTTTGGGGGGGCTCTTATTTTGGAAGACAAAATCAGAATGTCCTGAAACATTGTAGTTCACACCTTGAGAAGGTGTCCTCTCCATCTGAGGTGAAATTGGTCTGTGGAAGCTAGGAACTTTATTTTTATGATTTTCTGAATGTATGGAGAAAAAATGTAATACATGAGTTTTGGGGGGGGGGCTCTTATTTTGGAATACAACATCAGAATGTCCTGAAACTTTATAGTTCACACCTTGAGAAGGTGTCCTCTCCATCTGAGGTGAAATTGGTCTGTGGAAGCTAGGACTTTTATTTTTATGATTTTCTGAATGTATGGACAAAACATCTAATATATCGAGTTTTGGGGGCTCTTATTTTGGAAGACAACATCAGAATGTACTGAAACATTGTAGTTGACACCTTGAGAAGGTGTCCTCTCCATCTGAGGTGAAATTGGTCTGTGGAAGCTAGGACTTTTATTTTTATGATTTTCTGAATGTGTAAACAAAACATCTAATATTCGAGTTTTGGGGGGCTCTTATTTTGGAATACAACATCAGAATGTCCTGAAACATTGTAGTTCACACCTTGAGAAGGTGTCCTCCCCATCTGAGGTGAAATTGGTCTGTGGAAGCTAGGACTTTTATTTTTATGATTTTCTGAATGTGTAAAGAAAACATCTAATATTCGAGTTTTGGGGGGCTCTTATTTTGGAATTCAACATCAGAATGTCCTGAAACATTGTAGTTGACACCTTGAGAAGGTGTCCTCTCCATCTGAGGTGAAATTGGTCTGTGGAAGCTAGGACTTTTATTTTTATGATTTTCTGAATGTATGGACAAAAAAGGTAATATATGAGTTTTGGGGGAGTTCTTATTTTGGAATTCAATATATCATGCAGTGACAGGTTGTGAGGTGTGCTAAAATCTTTCTTTCTGACAGACAGACAGACAGACAGACAGACAGAATAAATGAATGCATGTGAAATTGCCTTCACAGGAATTTAACCTGTTTTAGTTCTTACGGTCATACCGCAATAACCAGTGTATACGCGCACCGTGAAATATAGGTGCGGCTAGTTTGACCGCTCATTTCGAAGTGGCGGCTGGCTTGACCGCAGTCCTGGGACTGGAGCGCTTTTGCGAGTGGTTTCTGATCATAACATTGCTGTTTTAGATAAAACTTTAGTTTCACATGATTATTAGGATAACCATTAACTAAACACATTGCTCGGGGAATTTTAAAGACATCTTACAGCATTTAAAAAGTGAGAATCTTACCGTATGACACACAAGCAAGCAGAGACCGGCTACACACCAATGGCAACATATCACACTTCTGCTAGCCAACCAGAAATTCTGTCCACCTTGCAAAATACAGTGGACTCACTGAGAATATTATGCATAGAGAAAGGGCTTGCATTAATTTTGAGTAAAATATTAATTAAAATAATATATTTGATGTTGGGTGCAAAATTTTGATTTAACCTTATTAAATTTTAATCCTACATGTTATTCAAATCAAAATATTTGTATTAGAACAGTAACTTAATGGGATTATGATTGAGTCATTTATATCCCTACAGGAAAATGTCAGGCAGAAGATTCTAAATCATACCAGGGATGTCGCTAGTGTCACGATTCCCTTGTTGTCTGCCCTGGTTTCACTTGTCTTTGTCAAAACTACACTTCCCAGGATCCCCGGCCCTCATTACTGCCAGCCCTGTGTCATTGTGCTCACCTGATTGTCGTCTGTCATCATCATGTCTCCAGTGTATATAAACCCTGTTTGTTCTCCATTCCCTTGTCAATCGTCAATGTATATGGATGCGTGTTTTGCCGTTTTCCCTGTGTATGTTCTCCGTGTTTTTGTTTCTTATGTTTACATTTTTGTTATCCCCTCGTGGATGTTTTGTTTGTTCCCAGTGTTTTGTTTTATTCTGTGTTTTCTTGTCTATTTAATAAAAGAACCTGCTATTAGATCCTCGCCCCTCGTCTGCCTTCCTGCTCATCGTAACAGAACGATTGACCCAAAATGGATCTAGCAGTGTTCCTCAGAGAGCTGACAGAGGCGGACTTGTCTGTTCGGGAGTTCACCCACTTCTTCGCCAGCGTGGCCAGTTACACCGGCTGGGATGATGATACCCTGAACAAACCGTACCGGTTCGGCATACCCAGACATCGATGGTGGGAGTTACCGGAGACCGGAGACTACACCTGGCAAGAGTATGTGGGACTCGTCGTGGAGGAATTCGCTGCCGGGGAACCACCTCTTTTGATCCCGGCTCCCGCCTCTGGGCTTTCCGCGCCAGCCACGGTGAGTGAATCAACTCCCACACCTGCTGTGATCAGCGAGCCAGCGCCTGCAGCCCCTATCGTCAGTGAGCCAGCGCTGCCAACTTCGTCCGCCCGGAGGAGGAGGAGGAGAAAGAACTCTGCTCTCCAGCCTCCGCCAACCACGGCCAACCAGCCAGCGCCTGCAGCCTCGACCGTCCCAGAGCCAGCGCCTGCAGCCTCGACCGTCCCAGAGCCAGCGCCTGCAGCCTCGACCGTCCCAGAGCCAGCGCCTGCAGCCTCGACCGTCCCAGAGCCAGCGCCTGCAGCCTCGACCGTCCCAGAGCCAGCGCCTGCAGCCTCGACCGTCCCAGAGCCAGCGCCTCTCGAGCCTCCCAGGGCTCCGCCCCCGAGTCTTCCAGGACTCCGCCTCTCATGTCTCTCGAGCCTCCCAGGGCTCCGCCTCCCGAGCCTCCCAGGGCTCCGCCTCCGAGTCTTCCAGGGCTCCGCCTCCGAGTCTTCCAGGGCTCCGCCTCCGAGTCTTCCAGGACTCCGCCTCTCAAGTCTCTCGAGCCTCCCAGGGCTCCGCCTCTTGAGCCTCCCAGGGCTCCGCCTCTTGAGCCTCCCAGGGCTCCGCCTCTTGAGCCTCCCAGGGCTCCGCCTCTCGAGCCTCCCAGGGCTTCGCCACTCCAGCCTTCCAGGGCTCCGCCTCCCAAGCTTCTCGAGCCTTCCAGGGCTCCGCCTCTCGAGCCTTCCAGGGCTCCGCCTCTCGAGCCTTCCAGGGCTCCGTCTCTCAAGTCTCTCGAGCCTCCCGAGCCTCCTACGGCTCCGCCTCTCGAGCCTCCCAGGACTCCGCCTCTCGAGCCTCCCAGGACTCTGCCTCCGGAGCCTTCTACGATGTGGTCTCCTGAGCAGTCCACGGCTCCGTCTACCTCGGCTCCACCCTCAGAGTTCCCCATGGCTGTGGTCCTGAGGCCGCCTCCCAGGCCTCCTGAACCTGTCTTTGCTCTGTGGCCAGCTCCCAGGCCACCTGATCCAGTCCTCTTGTGGCCACCTTGGACTGCCTGTCTGCCCCCTGTGCCTCCTTGGACTGCCTGTCTTGTGCCCCTTTGGACTGTCTGTTTGCCCCTTGTGCCCTCTGGGTCTGTCTGTTTGCCCCTTGTGCCCTCTGGGTCTGTCTGTTTGCCCCTTGTGCCCTCTGGGTCTGTCTGTTTGCTTCCCCCCCCCCTCACTCCTTGGACGCTTTTTGTTTTTGTCTTTGAGGAGCATCTGGAAGCCGCTCATTTGAGGGGGGGGGTTTATGTCACGATTCCCTTGTTGTCTGCCCTGGTTTCACTTGTCTTTGTCAAAACTACACTTCCCAGGATCCCCGGCCCTCATCACTGCCAGCCCTGTGTCATTGTGCTCACCTGATTGTCGTCTGTCATCATCATGTCTCCAGTGTATATAAACCCTGTTTGTTCTCCATAAAAGAACCTGCTATTAGATCCTCGCCCCTCGTCTGCCTTCCTGCTTATCGTAACAGCTAGTCTGCAGTGTCATCTAGCCAGGGGCACATGGATCAAACATAAAAACGGATCAAACGATAAACGGATCAAACACATTTTCATTTGAAAACAAAGCGAGAATTACAACTTGTCGGCTTATTGTTCATTATGCAGAAATTAATGCTAACAATAAAATCTAAGTAATTTAAAATGTAAATTAGCAATTGTCATTTATCATAATATTAATAAAGAAAAAATTATGTGAAGTCAAAGAATTATGAGATTAAAGTTGTAATTTTTGGAGAATAAATAGAAAGGAAAGTAACATCAAAGCGATGTTATGGACAACAGCAAAGTGGAGCATCTGGGTCTTTACATACAACACCACTAACCAGGGAGATAACTTGGCTCAACCAAGCTGAATTTGTAGGAAGTTCCAGTCAATTCAAGAGAGCTTTATTTCCATTCTGCTATGTAGAGACATACAAGGGAATGAAATGTTGTGCCTCACAGCACCACGGTGCTATATAAACATATTACTCATAGACCTATCTAACTTATATACTTTACAGACAATTAACACATGTAGTGCAACAGTACAGAAAACAGTGCAAAGAAAACATTCTGGGCAAACAGTTCAGGACATTAAGAGCATGAGGACATTAAACTAACCAAGAGGATAAGTACATCTGAGTCTCTAGTTTGAGAAGTAGATGCCTCACATGTCCTCTGCTGACAGCTTCATTAAATTCTACCCGCTCATCACCAGTTTAATGTACAATAGTATAGAGAAGACCCAGGGGTGCAGGCCTTATGGGAAGAATTGCAATGAAAAAAAGCCACTTTTGAAACAGAAAAACAAAATGAAAAGGTTAGAGTTAGCAAAGAAACACAGATATTGGACATCAGATAATTGGAAAAGGGTATTATGGATCTTAAACACATTGAGCTTTTGTGGGATCAGCTAGACGGTAAGGTGCGTGAGAAGTGCCTGACAAGACAGCCACATCTATAGCAAGTGCTACAGGAGGAAGTGTGAGGTGAAATGTCACCTGAGTATCTGGACACACTGACAGCTAGAATGCCAAGGATCTGCAATGCTGTCATTGCTGCACGTGGAGGATTTTTTGATGAGAACACTTTAAAGTAGTTTAAGAAGTTCAGATTTTTTTCAGATTTTTTTTTTCAAATTGTAATAGTCATTTTTCACATTATTAATGTCTTGACTGTACATTGTGATCAGTTGAATGCCACTTTGGTGAATAAAAGTAGACATTTCTTTCCATAAGTTTTTCCAAACCTTTGCCCGCCAGTGTATGTCTGATATTGGCAACAAAAAGCAGAGCTTTATAATAAAGTAACTTAAACAATAGCACTGCATTTATTTTGTTTTACTGTAATGAGAAATATATATATATATATATATATATATATATACACACACACACACACACACACACACACACACACACACACACATAATCAAATATTATTCGGCACACTTTTTCTTATTATTTTTTCCACTTGTTTCACTTTGCATGTAAATATTACCGGCATATAACATGTGCACAAGTGTTGTGCTCGTACCCGTTTACATTTCAACGTCAACAGAAGAGAATAATAAGTGTCATGTAATCGTGGGTTTCTTACCTTGTCAGATTTTTGAATAAGCTTGTTTTTGATACGTACGAGTGTTTTGCTCATTGTCATGCTCCGTGTCGTCTGGGAGAGGCTGGCTGTTGAATGCAACTTTGCTGCTGCTGTTTCTGCCTCGACAATCCACCAATTTGTGTAATGATGTTGGCGTAAATAAAACGACATGTTTGATGTATTGTAACAACGGGACATGACGCTGTTGTTTGGCAAATTCGTCAAGCTGTAACGCTACAATCTACTTGGCGTTTGCCATCGATCTTCTCACCTATGTACTGTAAGTGTTGCTCTGTTTTACTGTGAGCGCTCCGCGCCCCACCATCGTGGAGGAGATTGTTTTGCAGTTCTCAATGATGCGCTGCTTGGTTGTAATTACTCTATTATGTGTTTATGTATTGTACGATACATATGGTACTGAATCGTACTATACAATACGATATGATATATAGGCAAAGGGGGGCTACTTTGAAGATTATCAAACAAAACAGTCACAATGCAAAACTTAAAAAAACATTTTTGCATTTTTGTATGGTTGTATTGTGAGACATAAAGATTGAAAAAGAGACTCTAAAAACAGAATCTGTGAATGTTCTGTTAAAGGAATAGTTCACCCAAAATTATCAAGTAATTTTATATAGCAGTAGGCTATATATATTATAGCAAGTTGCTGATCATTTACTCACCCTTAGGCCATCCAAAGATGCATATTAATTTCTTTATCGCAACAGGATTTAAGATTTTTGTAAAGTATCCCAGGTTTTAGCGTCATCAAATGCAAGTGAATGGACACCCATTTTTGGGTCGATAAGTAAAAAAAAAGAAAATGCTGCCGCGTTATGCAGAAAACGACCCATCTTCCTGCATCCAGTGAATTTTCCTAGGAGAGGCTTGTCCTACTGATCCCCCTTTTTTGGGCTAAGGGGGAGTCCATTTTACCAGTAGGAGGAAGCATTGCGTTTATTTTTGCCTTTGAGTTTTAAATGTATGTGTATTTGTATGTGAATTGCTCTTGATTTCCTATCACTTTGATAATATTTGTATTTTGGTTCATTTGTCCCTGTTTTGTCCCGTTTTTTTTTATTATTGTTTTTATTATAATTTTTTATATTTAAGGGTTTAATTTACCTTTAGTTCCCATTAAATGGTTTAGACCCTCAATTGAGGTGGGACATTTTTTCAATTTAAGTCATTCTGCTTTTGACCATGGGAAGAGAGGAGGGAAAGCCCCTGTCTGACTGTTGTTTTCTATTTTTTTTTTTTTACTTTACATATAAATGAGCACCCTTATTACTGATCACAATAAAAACACCTTTTTTGATTATTCCTGTGAATCCTATGCCTTCCTATCACCTCCCCTTGACCCTTTCCGGGACACACTATGACAAGGTCGCACATAGTGGCAAAACAGTTCCATGTCTAATGTTTCTTTTTAGATTCTTGACTGAAGCATTGTGTTCCTGCAATCATCCAAGAACACATTCATGGAATATTTATAATTCGCGCTAATTACGTTTTATGATCCCCTATATTAGCTCAAACCTATAGGCCAAATTATGGTGTACTGAACTTAAGTTGCAATGAACCAACCTCCTCCTTAGGATAGAGCTTGATTTTTGTCTTATGACATACAGTATTTATCTACTATCTACACCTATGCAAGCAGAAACTATATATTGGCTATTTGTATGAACATAGCCATAGGTTACTTGTACCCTTACTGACTGTGATTAACAGTCATCTTGAAAGAAAAACATGATTCCCTGCTGTTAAATAAGAAATTAATGATCTTGCCTAATAATTACATCAACTAAACCCTAGAACAGCATTATTTGATTCAACAGAATTTGTATATTTAAACATAGTTTTTAAGTTTGAAAAAATCATTCAAAGATTAACTTAACAGTGTAACTAGGGTGCGTCTCAATCAGCTCCCTTGATCAGTTGTCAGGGCACTGATCAGGGAGTCAGCCATTTATAGGGATGTCTTAATCAAAAATCAATTTGAGTCAAGCATCACCGATAGACTTTTTCAGCTACAGTTTTTTTTATTTTTTATAACCGTTTTCTGTTAAACATTGTGCTTATGATTGTGTTATGGATGGGGGTAAAATTATATCATATGGAACTGCATTCAGTTGTTTGTGGTGTTTTTTTGTGTATGTAACTGGTGTTTTTTTTGTGAGCTATCCTTTAGGGTTTAAAATCTACCAGTAGACAGGCTTGGACCTGTCTTGCGCCCAAATTATTTCTGGAACTATTTAAATTCCAAAGTTGGATCCAAAACATTCCCACAGTGCACCATAAAAACCAGGGAGCATCATTGCTCACTATGTTTTTTTAATGGAAACGTCGCTATGCCTTTTGAAGTTTTGATTCGTTAGAGCACAAGTTTAAAACTATAAACTCAAAGCCTTATTTTCTCTTTAAAATAGATGTTGTTTGTTATGTATTTCATCCATAATGAATATGAAAGGGCAACAATCTTTTAAATATTGAAGAAGGATTACCAGTGCCCAAATTTGAGTTTACCATATACTGATTCACGACATAGGGAGCTAGGGAACTGATTGAGAAACAGGGAGTGACATAAAAGAGAGAAACTGTCCCGGGCCATCAGAGAGACAAAGCACGCACACGCCCAGATAATCAACAGTCACTTCCAGGACAGCGGCGACATGCGGCGCATGTGGCAGGGCATCCAGGCCATCACCAACTACAGGACAACATCAGTTGCCTGTGACAAAGATGCCTCCCTTCCAGATGCACTGAATGACTTCTACGCTAGGTTTGAAGCACAGAACAGCGTGGTGGTGAGGAAGACCACCCCTCCTCCCAATGACCAGGTGCTCTGTCTTACCACAGCTTATGTGAGGAAAACTACGTAGAGTCAACCCATGGAAGGCTGCTGGACCAGACATCAGTCTTGGTAGAGTGCTCAGAGGATGTGCAGACCAGATGGCAGATGTTCTTACAGACATCTTCAACATCTCTCTGAGCAGCGCCGTCGTTCCAACGTGCTTCAAGGCCACCAGCATCGTCCCCATGCCAAAGAAGTCTTCAGTGTCCTGCATCAACGTCTACCATCCGTCGCACTCACAACCATCATCATGAAGTGCTTCGAGATGCTCGTCATGAGGCACATGAAGACCCAGCTGCCACCCTCACTAGACCCACTGCAGTTTGCGTATCGTCCAAACCGTTCAACAGACGACGCCATCGCCACCACCCTCCATCTGGCTCTCACCCACCTAGATAAAAAGGACTCATACGTTCGAATGCTGTTCATAGACTTCAGCTCAGCATTCAACACAACAATTCCTCAGCACCTGATTGGAAAGCTGAACCTGCTGGGCCTGGACACCTCCCTCTGCAACTGGATCCTGGACTTCCTGACTGGGAGACCTTAGTCAGTCCGGATCGGGAACAGCATCTCCACCACCACCATCGTCTCTACTTTCTTCGAAGGCTGAGGAAAGCACATCTCCCACCCCCCATCCTCACTACATTCTATAGAGGGACTATTGAGAGCATCCTGAGCAGCTGCATCACTGCCTGGTTTGGGACTTGCACCGTTTCGGACCGCAAAGCCCTGCAGAGGATAGTGAGGACAGCTGAGAAGATCATCGGGGTCTCTCTTCCCTCCATCAAAGACATTTACAAAAAACACTGCATCTGCAAAGCAACCAGCATTGTGGATGACCCCACACACCCCTACACAAACTCTTCACCCTCCTGCTGTCTGACAAAAGGTACCAAAGCATTCGGGCCGTCACGGCCAGACTGTGTAACAGCTTCGTCCCCCGAGCCATCACACTCCTCAATACTCAGAGACTGGTTTGACACACACACACGTGTCCTGAGTTGCACTTTAATTATTGTCACTTTATACCTGGCTGCTACCTCAATAACTGCTATGTGCATAGAACACTATCTCATAGTATGTTATGTTTACATATGGCATTTTTAGAAACTGTCATCTTTTTGCACTACTGTTGACTGGTCGGCGCTGCACTGTCTCTCACTGTGCCCATTGTCCTGTTAATTTTTTACTTTTTGCACACGTTTGCACATGCACTTTATATAGGTATGTTATTTAGTCTGTGTAGTCTCATGTGGTTCTGTGTTTGTCCAATGTTGTTTTATGTAGCACCATGGTCCTGGAGGAACGTTGTCTCATTTCACTGTGTACTGTACTAACTTTATATGGTTGAACGACAATAAAAACCACTTGACTTGACATGATACAGTATAAATGGAAACATTGCAGTGTTGCTGACATGGCAAATGACTGAAATACTGAATTTTTCCCCTTGTCGGGTGATAAAGTTACTAGTTGGCATTAGTTGGCACAAGGTATAAATAGATATCCATGTCATACACTGGGTGTGAACGTCTATCGTGTAGTGCATGTAAAAAATGTTACCTACCTTTTTTATGGCTTGCCTGTTAAATTAAGTGTCTGTACTTGTGATAAAAATAGAAATCTTAAGTGTGTAATTTTTGTTTCTTATAAAGATATGCTTTTTTAAATCTATATTCCAATTCTAGAAATAATTCCTCACTAGTCAAGTTGATCTGAATAAGTATAAATGTAAATACTGTAGGTATTAAAATATGATTATAACTATGTATTTATTACGATCCCGTGTTGTCCGTCCCGTGTTTTCCGTTTTCACTTATCACGTTCCGTGTCACGACTCCTTGTTGTCTGTACCGTGTTTTCTGTTTCACTCATTACCATGTGTTATTGTCCGCACCTGTTTTTTATTTTGTTATCACCATGTCTGTCTATTTAAACCCGCTTGTTTCCCCTTTCCTTTGTCGTTTGTTGACGTTGCATGTTCGTCCTTACCTTACTAAAGCTCTCATGTGTTCTCCATTCTTGTTTCCCTGCAGTTCGCTGGTCTGCTCGAGGATAACCCTGGTTCGTTCGGGATAACCCTGCTGTTTATGTTTGCCTGTTGTCTTTTCGTTGGAGGTTATCCCCGCCCTTCGTGGATGTTCACTCCCTGTTCACCCTTGTATGTCACCTCATGTTTTAGTTTCTTTTTCCCATCGTGGACCCTTTCTTTTGTTCCTGAGTTTGTTTACCGTGTGTAGTCCCAAATAAAACTGCGTGTGGATCCTAAACACCCGTCTGCCTTCTCCTGCTTCACTCAAATCATAACAGAACGAACGACCCACAATGGATCCAGCAGTTTTGCGGGCAAACTACCGGCTGCTCTGTTTGCGACAGGGGGACCGTCCCCTAGAAGACCACATCCAAGACTTCCTTGCTCTGGCAAGCCTCTCCGACTTCCCGGACTCTGCCTTGGTGGTTTTCTTCCGGGATAACCTGAACCCTTCGCTGAAGGAACGGTTGCCTCAGGTGACGCGCAGCTGGACCCTCCGCGACCTCCTGGAGGCAACCCTACTGTGGTGCGGCTCTCCGTTTACTGTGGGCGTTTCCAAGGAGGACACTACCTCACCTCCCGCGGTGGCGACCTTCAACTCACCGATGGCTCTTCCCATCACGCCTGTTCCACCAGTCAGCGAACTAACCCCCACACCAGTCGATTCCCTTGAGCCTGCACGGTCCACTTCATCTACCCGAAGGAGGAAGAGAAGACAGGCTTCTGCCTCCCGGCCCACGCCTGCCCAGGTCGGCGAGCCAGAGCCCACGCCTGCCCCGGTCTGCGAGCCTGAGCCCACGCCTGCCCCGGTCTGCGAGCCTGAGCCCTCGTCAGCCATGGTCAGCGGGCCTGAGCCCTCGCCTGAGCCAGCGCCTGTCGCCACCGCCAGCAGCGAGCCGGCGCCTGTAGCCTCGACCGTCCAGGGCTCCTCCTCCCGAGCCTCCTAGGGCTCCGCCTCTCCAATCTCTTGAGTCTTCCAGGGCTCCTCCTCCTGAGCCTCCCAGGGCTCCACCTCTCAAGTCTCTCGAGCCTTCCAAGGCTCCTCCTCCTGAGCCTCCCAGGGCTCCGCCTCTCAAGTCTCTCGAGCCTTCCAGGGTTCCGCCTCTCGGGCCACCCAAGCCTCCCAGGGCTCCGCCTCTCAAGCCTTCCAGGGCTCAGCCTCTCAAGTCTCTCAAGCCTCACAGGGCTCCGCCTCTCAAGCCTCTCGGGCCTTCCAGGGCTTCGCCTCTCAAGCCCTCCAGGGCTCCGCCTCCAGAGCCTCTCGAGCCTTCCACGGCTCTTCTCCCCGAGCCTCCTTCGGCTCCGCCTCCCAAGCCTCCTTCGGCTCCACCTCCCGAGCCTCCTACGGCTCCGCCTCCCGAGCCTTTCATGGCTCCGCCTCCTGAGCCTCCTACGGCTCTTCACCCAGAGATTCCAGAGCCTCCTACGGCTCCACCTCCTGAGCCTCCTACGGCTCTTCACCCAGAGATTCCAGAGCCTTCTAGGGCGCCACCTCCCTCGGCTCCACCTCCAGAGCCTTCCAGGCCTCCGCCTCTAGAGCCTCCTACGGCGCCATCTCCCTCGGCTCCATCTCCTGAGCCTTCCACGGCTCTGCCTCCTGAGCCCCCAGGGCTCTCCATGGTTCTGCCTCCCTTGGCTCCGCCTCCTGAGTCTCCCTTGGCTCCGCCTCCTGAGCCTTCCTCAGCTCCACCTCCTGAGCCTCCCTCTGCTCTGCCTCCTGAACCTCCCTCAGCTCTGCCTCCTGAGCCTCCCATGGCTCTGCCCTCTGAGCCTCCAGAACTTTCCATTGTTCCGCCTCCCTCGGCTCTGTTTCCCTCTGCTCTGCCTCCTGAGCCTCCCTCAGCTCCACCTCCTGAGTCTTCTACGGCTCCCCTTCCTGGTCCACCCAAGGCCTTACCACCTGAGTCTGCCACGGCTCAACCTGCCTCTGCTCCGCCCACAGTGTCTCCCACGGCTCTGCCTGCCTCTGCTACACCCCCAGGGTCTCCTGCGGCCTTGCCTGCGCCCCCTTTGGCGCCGCCACACAAGTCTTCGACTGCTCCGCCTCAGAAGTCCTCCTTGGCTCCGCCAGCTCCCCTAGTGGCCACTCTTCCTCCCAGGCCCCCTGAACCAGCCCGTGCCCTATGGCCACCTCCTAGGTCACCTAAGCCTGTCCCTGTCCTGTGGCTTCATCCCAGGCCCCCTGGACCGGCCCTTGCCTTGTGGCCAGCCCCCAGACCACCTAAACCTGTCCCTGCCCGGTCGATACCTCCCTGGCCTCCTAAACCTGTTCCTACCCGGTGGAGGCTCCCCAGGCCACCTGACCCTGACCCCGTCTCACACCCCCATAGACTGCCTGCTTGCCCTCTCGGCCTTCCTGATCTACCTGTCGGCCCCTGGCGCCTCCGTGGACTGCCAGTCTGCCCTCTCGGCCTCCCTGGTCTGCCTGTCCATCCCTCGTGCCTCCATGGACTGCCTAATTGCCCCTTGTGCCTCCTTGGTCTGTCTCTGTGTCCCATGTGCCTCCTTGGTCTGTCTCTGTGTCCCTTGTGCCCCTTTTGGTCTGTCTTTTCTCCCCCTCTTCTAGCCCCCCTCTCCTGGAACATTTTGTGTTTGTTGTTTTTAGGTTTCTTTAGACCGGTCTGGAATCCGGTCCTTTTGAGGGGGGGCTATGTTACGATCCCGTGTTGTCCGTCCCGTGTTTTCCGTTTTCACTTATCACGTTCCGTGTCACGATCCTTTGTTGTCTGTACCGTGTTTTCTGTTTCACTCATCACCGCCGTCTCTGTGTTATTGTCCGCACCTGTTTGTTATTTTGTTATCACCATGTCTGTCTATTTAAACCCGCTTGTTTCCCCTTTCCTTTGTCGTTCGTTGACGTTGTATGTCGTCCTTACCTTACTAAAGCTCTCATGTGTTCTCCATTCTTGTTTCCCTGCAGTTCGCTGGTCCGCTCGAGGATAACCCTGGTTCGTTCGGGATAACCCTGCTGTTTATGTTTGCCTGTTGTCTTTTCGTTCGAGGTTATCCCCGCCCTTCGTGGATGTTCGCTCCCTGTTCACCCTTGTATGTCACCTCATGTTTTAGTTTCTTTTTCCCATCGTGGACCCTTTCTTTTGTTCCTGAATTTGTTTACCTTGTGTAGTCCCAAATAAAACTGCGTGTGGATCCTAAACACCCGTCTGCCTTCTCCTGCTTCACTCAAATCATAACAGTATTATAGCTTGGTTGTACTTAATTTATTACTTGTTATTTAATCTGAATGTGAGCATTTAATTGAACTATTTATTTTTGTGCAGATATTAACACCCAAGTTGTCAAATGTCATTCCTTTCTAATACCGGTTGTCATTACTGAAAGGCTTTCATATCTGTTTCTAAATGTGAATGCACAGCATCGTACCATACATTAAGACTCTAATGCCTGTCTATACATAGCATTTATATGTAGCATATATAGCATGTGCTTAGTGTGCAAGTTGGACGCAATATAAGTGTGAAGTAGATCACAACCAGTCTCAGGAGACTAGAGAGGTTCCAGCTTGTGGTAAGATGCTCAAGGACTTTGCAATTGATAATGGTGTTGACTGAGATTGTAAAAAAATAAATACAAATAACACTCCAGCCATTAGAAAGAATATTTTTTTTTATATAATATATTATTAACTTGAAATGTTTATGTCAACTGTGCTGATGTTTTTGATGAATGAGGCTTATGTTTTTCTACAGCCAGATTTTGATTCCTGACATTTTCTCACACATGTACTTTATAAAACCTAAATCTGTAATATACAGAACTTTCTGGAAGACTGTGAGAGAGAAAACATGGATTTAAAAGGATATTTTTCCATTTTGTCTTCATCTGTGAATTTGTGTTAATTTATTGAGTGACTCCATAAATTAAGAACAAGTGTTTTCACCAAAAATATTGTATCCCTTTTAAATAATTAGAAATTATATTGTTATGTTTATGTTTTATTGTTTTATGTATGTTATTGTTTTACAAACAAGTTATTATTTAACTCCCACAGGAAAGACTTTGAAACAAGCCAGCTCCTTAGCAAGATTGAGGATGAACAATCTCTTGGAGCTCAACTCCAGAAAAAGAAGGAGCTTCAGGTAATTGGAATTTTAAACTCTTTTTGTTTTTGTTATTTGTTTAAAAAAATATAAAAAACAGATATTTCTTAATGACTTGGCCCTGTTGGCTCGCATTGAAGAGCCGGATGAAGAGGCTGAGCGTGCTGCTCGTGCAAAGGTGGAGAAGTAGAGAGCTGATCTTTCCAGGGAGCTTGAAGAGATCAGTGAGAGGCTTGAGGAGCAACTGTTGCTTTAATTGAGATGAATAAGAACATGGTTTCCACAGGTCTCAAAGTCTTTAATTCACCCTTCTGCAAAATAAGGCCTTAAAAAGGTCATAAATCAGAGCAACGAGTCTTTAAATCATAAGGTCATGGCATTAAATGTTGTATGAGGGATTGTTTTCTCGTTGCAGGATTGTTTACTCATTGCGTTTAAGTAGGGTGACCAGACGTCCCGTTTTGAAGAGGTGTGTCCTGACAATTATCTAAACATTGTAATTATGTCCTGGTTTCAGCTGGTAGGGTCACTGATTTTTTTCTACTTACATTTGATGTACTCATTTTCCTTTTTGCTATTGTCTTTGGTATCGTTTGCAGAGAAGAGAAGTAATTTTGAAGCATTTCACGTTGATTTGCCGATACTTTAATTCTAGTCTTTCTGACCAGCACAAAGGGGACTTATTAATACATAGTTTAGGATTCAGCCATATGCTCGAGGCTATGTTTAAATAAATATCCGAGTTAAACACTCTGGACACTTTTGTCCATATCGAGTGTAAATGCGAGATAACGGGGTGTGGCTTAACTTCTCCAATTAGTTTGATAGAAGGGCTGCAGTGGTGAGATAGCGGCAAGGACTTACTTTTCAATACAAAACCAGAGAAGGGCTCTCTCAGATGGAAGCGTCAAATGAGCCAAATGTCTGAGAATGAATGAATAATAATAAAACAAAATCTTAGGTAGGCCCAGCCCACTTTTTTCAATCGGCATATGTAACTTGTTGAAATGTAACCTGGGACGTTTTCCATTCCAAATGAAGGACTTCACTATACTATCAAATTGCAGGGAAATCTACAGGGAGAGATTGTAGTAGGTAGTTGAATTTTGGAATACAATTCATTTTAATAACATTAACCTTCCCAATCATCGATAAATGTAGTGAAGCCCACCTGCTCACATCGCTTGAAAACCTTTTTATTAAAGGGTCAAAATTAACTCTGACTAAATCACATACATTTTCTGGGAATAAAATGTCCAAATACTTAATGTCCTGTTTTGGCCATTGAAAGGCACCTGGTTGAAAGGCCGTTACTGGGCAGTACGCAGTCAGAACTAAAGCTTCAGATTTAGACCATTTAACTCTGTATCCTGAAAATGTAGAAAAGGAATTGATGATAATGTGTAGGCTAGGTCTAGATCTAGTGGGGTTGGAGACGAATAATAAAATATAATCTCTGTAAAGTAAAAGCATATTTGACGTCACCCCTGGAAAATCATCCTCATTACTTATTGGGCTGCTAAAGGTTCCAGGGCGAAGCGGAACGATAATGGGGAAAGAGGGCAAACTGCCGAGTGCCCCTATTCAGAGTAAAATAATCTGAAATTAATCCATTTGTTTGTACCGCTGTTACAGGGTGTCTATAAAGTAACTTTATCCAATAAAAGTATTTCCGAACCCATATATTTCCAAAATCTTAAAAAGATAATCCCATTCTACCATATCAAACGCCTTTTTGGCATCAAGTGAGAGGGCAGCGACCGGAGCCTGATCATTCACCACTAACCACATGATATTAATGAAATGACTAATGTTGTCAGATGAGCTGCGACCCCCTAATAAACCCCACCTGATCTATATGCATAAGAGATATCGTAACTTAATCTGTCAGCCAGAATTTTAAATAGCTGGATCAGGGAAATTGGATGGTAATTCTTATACTCACTTGAGACTGATCTGGGCTGGTGTCATGGCTGGCAGAAGCTTTCCATTCTTTAATGATTCCCTATAAACTTCTAACAAAATCGGAGCCAGTTCAGTCCAAAAATTCAGCGGCAAAGCCATCTGGCCGCGGAGCCTAGCCAGTAGGCAAGGCCTTAATTACCTTGTCAAGCTCCTCCAAGTTTATCTCAGAATCAAGATAATTTTTTTGCTCAGTTGTCAGCTTAGGGAGTTCTAATGGTTCTACAAAGTTTCTAATATCTTCATCAGTAGATGGAAGATGTGGAACTATAAAGATCAAGATAGAACTCTTTAAAAGGCATTATTAATATCAATGGCCATGGTAAAAATGTCACCACCAGCAGATTTCACTGAGGGAATGGTAGAAAAAGACTCTGCTTTATATATCTAGCCAAAAGCTTTCCTGCTTTGTCTACTGACTCAAAGTATGACTGTCATGCCCTAAATAACCTAAACTCCATTTTCCGTGACAAAATGGTATTATATCTGTATTTCAGACAGGTCAATTCTCTGAGACCATAACTAGGGCTGAAACGATTAGTCGACAACATTGACAATAAATTGACAACAAAATTTTTTGTGGTCGAATAGTCGTTTATCTCATTTAACGTAACATGGGATCACATTAAACTGTAATGATGGCACGCGAGAGCAGCACTTCAGTTTGTGCCTAACTGAGGAGAGGAAGAATTACACAGCTTACAGTCCAGATGCAATCTATACTTTCCAAACAGCTTCAGGTGATGTAGATTGCAAATTATTATAAAAAAATGTTTTTATTGTAAATTCAGAAGCACTGTCTTTGTGGAATAAGCGGAGCTGGAACTCTTTAAAGGAAACACCCCATTACAGTTATATTTAATGCATTATAGCTTTATTAAAGTTAAAATAATACGGCAGCAGATCATGTAAATTACTTCAAACTCTGAAACTGGCATTTCTCTGTGTGGTCAGTGCCTCTTCTACGAGTTGTGCAAATGTCCCGATCTAAGGGGGAGAAATTGAAACTGCACCTGGCTGAGGCACATTCTGTCGCGGGGACGCTCGCCCCTCAAGCTCACACACTTAATGCAGCTAGATTAGAACATGATGGCTCACGACTTATTGAATCATAATATATGCGTCACTGTGCATTTCTTATCGCGAAGAAAATTGGCAATATGTATCTTTATTAATAATAGGGAAGAAAATTGGTAATATGTATCTTTATTAATAAGAGTGAGTTTATTTTTTAGGGAGTTAAAAATGGATTAGTGAGTTAAATATGGATTGAAGTTAACAGAAATGTGTGAGAGGGTACTCTTCACCCCATTATACACTGCAAGAAAATATGTTTTTTATTTGATTTGCTTTTGGCTTGTTTTCCCATATAAATATCTAAAACTCCTTTTATAACAATGTACATTTTCTTTAGCAGGTATACTGCAGAAGAAAAAATTATTATCTGAGAATGTTGAATATAAAATTACAAATGCAAATATTTTAAAACCTAAAAATCCATTAAAAAAAGATGCATTCACCTGAGAAGCAACATATAAGATATTTAGACTTGCTTTTAGAGAATAGATCTTGAATAGAAGTATATTTTGTCTTTACTGCTCTCGCAGAAGTATAATCAAGTGAAGTCCTCTTTATTGTTAGTAAGCACATTTAATACAACCTTTTTAAGTCAGGGCACAGGCTGAATAATCAGTTAAGAGCTAATGATTAATCGTTGCAATAAACGGCGAATAGCCGAATAATCGTTCTAATAATCATTAGATTAATCGATTATCAATATAATCGTTAGTTACAGCCCTAGCCATCACATGACATTTGGCACTTCAGCTCAGCATCTGCACTTTTAATATTCCCTTCCAAATCCACAAGTTCCCATGCTTTGGATTTTTTGGTTAATGGGGCATACTGTATGATCCAACCTCAAAGAATTGCCTTAAGTGCCTCCCAAGCCACGCCTACAGAGGATACTGAGGACCAGTTGGTCTCCATATAAACATTGATTTCAGACTTTAACATATGTTGGAAATCAGGATTATGCAAAAGGTATACATTAAAGCAACAACTATATGATGTGGCAACACCTAAACTCATCAGGGCATGCTCTGAGACTAAGATATTTCCAGTTGAGCAGTCAACAACAGATGAAATGAGGGACTTAGATATATATAAAAAAAATTGATTCTTGAATAAATCTTATGGACGGATGAAAAAGAAATTATAGTCCCTACCAGATGGGTTCAAAAGTCTCCAAATATCTGCGAGACCAAGAATTTTACACATCCTGTGAAGTGTCAGTGTTGCTCTAGGGGGCTTAAACACTTTTGCTTCACTATGATCAAGGATTGAGTCCATCAAAAGATTAAAGTCTCCTCCAAATATTATATCATGAGGGGTGCCAGTGGCTTGCAACACCCCTTCAAGATCTATAAAAAAGCCCTGATCATCAGCGTTAGGTGCGTAAATATTAGCCAAAACCAACCTTTGCCCCTACATTTCTGCTAAAACAATAATGACTCAACCTAATTTATCTTTTAATTGTAGATGTTTATCAGTATAGTAACTCCTCTACTCTTAATTGAGCCAGCACTAAAGAAAACATGCCCACCCCATATCTTCTTGAAGAAACACTATATCATATTTCTAATCTTTAAGAAAAGAAATAACCTTCCTTCTTTTTATGGGGTGCCCCAACCCATTCACATACCATGTGGAGAGAGATAATCCACTCATATTTACATTTGACATATTGATATAATAAAACAAATAAATTGTGTGTCAAAAACAAGATTATACTGACCACATTCCCCATTACCGCAAAAATCAAACCCTGAACTTCCCCCTGAACAAAACAAACAGAAAAATGTGTGCATGTGCACGACAGCGCCAACTGCCTACATCCCTCTAAACTCAAAAGGTCCATGTACGCCTACGAGAGCCCTCGAGACAACTTTGCTGACAGATTGCTCAAGTCCCATGAGTTTATAACAATTTTGTTAGGCAAAATTACATAACAGAAAATACTTTGTAAAACAGACCCAGCCAAAAGGCAGAATAAACACAGAACATATAGATTCATACACAGAACTGTCTCAAAGGTGTGTACCTCCACAAAACAAATTCTAGCTGATATAAAGCCGTTCAGTTTCCTCAGACAGACAACAAAGTAATCAGTGAGTCGGCTGTTTATTTGAGTTCAGCAGATGATGTAATCATTCTAATGTTCCTTAAAGATACTCAAAAACAAACTCCAGCCAACAGGAAGCATAATCACAATTTATGTGAGCATTTAGATATTTTGCAGTCATCTATAGTGTCCATTCTCAATCTGGCTGGGAACTTCAGTGTAAAAAAGATCTTCCGTCAATGCAAAAGTTTCTTGAAGGAAGTGTCATTCCACAAATCAAACTCCAGCCACTAGACGCTGAGCCAACGCAAAAAAGAAACAAAAATGACGCCCAGCTTCCTCAGACAATCGAGTCACTGAACAGTGAGTCAGTCCACTCGATTGTCCTCAAACATCAGTGCAAAAGCGATCTTCCGTTGATCCGGGAATCAACAGTGAACAGTGGATTTCTTTGTGCCCAATCCATTACAATGTTTTAAATTTCAAAAAATATGGACATGGGTCAAACAGTTCCAATCTGTTGCAAGTATGGTGATGAAGACCACAACATGGAGAGCTGTCAAAAATCACCAAAATTCTGTGATTGTACAGGAGACCATTCAGCTGAATCAATAGAATGTCCTACATGGATCAAGGATAAGGAAATACAGAGAATCAGATGCACAAAGAAGATCAGCTACCCCGAGGCAAGGAAAATGGTAGATGCTGTCCCTTCTTTTACACTGAGTAAAACATATGCTTCTGTTGTCAAGAAATCTGTAAAGACCACAGAATGCCAGACAGACTTCACCTGGATGCAGAAAGATAAACCTCAAAATGAAAACAGCAATAAATTGCTCCCAAGGACCAAGAATACAGAAACCCAAAGTGAATCTACATCAGTCTAATCAGAACTCAATAGAAAATCAAACTACAAATAAAAATACAAGAAGATTGAGTTGTTCACAAGCAAAAGATGAAATGGCAAAGACAAAACAAACCAAAGATGTCGAAATGAAAGAAAGGGATAGTCGGAGTAGAAGTCCATCCCCAAAAGGAAAAATCAGGGGAAATATTCATATTTTTCCTACTTGAGAATGGAAAATGTTTTTATCCAATGGAACTGTTGTGGAAAATATTACAATTTTAAATACTTTTGGTCCTACTAATGGACAGACTTCTTGTGGTACAGCCATTTTAATCAGAAACAATGTGATTCATAGTCACGTCAATGTGAACAGTAATTTAAAGGTAACAGCAGTGCGTTTTACCCTGTAGAGAACCATTACAATATGTTCATTATACATTCCTCCAAATCTTACTGTAACACACAAGGACCTGGAGGGCCTAGTAGCCCAACTCCCTTCTCCATATATACTCATGGGAGACTCTATGGGGAAATACCAATTGTGACACCAAGGGGAAGAGGATAGATTTCCTAGAAAATCATGCCTTATGGCTTCTAAATGATGGATCCAGCACTTACCTACACTCATTGAAAATACTCAACAATTGACCTAACAATTTGGATATTAGGGTACCACTCTATGTACAAAATGCTTTCATCAGAAAAGAACATGCAGTGGCTGTTTTTTTTTACTTGGAGAAAGCTTATGACACCACTTGCACGTTCAGTATTTTAAAGGATTTATATCAACTTGGTTTTGCATGACACTTACCCATTTTTATTGAAAATGTTATATCATACAGACATTTTAAAGTCAGAGTAGGTAATACCCTATCTGACCCTCATAAACAAGAGCTAAGAGAACAAGGAACATTTGATCAGTTACCCTTTTTAGTATCAAAATCAACAGTATTGCAAAAGCCATCGGGTCGGGTATCCACTGCAGTCTTTATGTTGATGACATTGGTGTTTGCTACAGAAACAAATCCATGAATAACATTGAACAAAAAAATCCAGCTGACAAGTAAAAGAATGCAGTAACGGTCAGTATCTTTAAGTTTTCAAAGACTAAAACTGTTTGTATGCATTTTTGCCATCTACGCTCTCTCCATATTGACCCAGAGATATTCATGGATGGTGAGTTGCTAAGAAAACCAAATTCCTTGGAGTAACTCTTGACAGTAAACTGAATTTTATCCCTTACATAAAGATTTTAAAAGATAAATGTCTTAAAGACTTGAACATTTTAAAGGTTTTAGCTAAAACAAAATGGGGTGCAGAAAGTTCAGTTCAATTAAATCGTTACAGAGCACTAATTCGATCACTCCTGGATTATGGAACTATAGTGTATGGATCAGGCAGGAAATCATATATCCGACATATATATAACAAGACACAAAATAATCTGAAACCCACCCAAATGACTTTCAACAAACAACTCATTTTCTTTAGAGAAATATTCCCATCACATAGCCCTATATATACAGATGGATCAAAATCTGAGGATCATGTATCATCTGCATTTGTGATCAACCATAAAAAAAGGAATGTCCATCTTTTGGACACTGTGGAATCCCAGGAAATGAGGAAGCAGACACTGCTGTAAAGAGGTTTTGTCAGCGGATTTCCAAAAGTGTCCTATACCTCCCACTGACCTAAAACCCATAATTAATTAATATACTAAAAACAAATGGCAAACTGAGTGAGATCAATGCATCATGAACAAACTCCCTGTTGTTGGCAAAAGAAGTTCCCCTCTGTTTTTAAATTGCTGTGACCAGATTGTCTACACTCGCTTTTAATAGTAGGAGAAGATTCACCAAAATGTACATTCTGCCAGAATCCATTATACCGGAAACATGTTTTATCAGAAAACTCTACTGCTCTTAACCCCATGAGAAACCTTTTTTATTCAGTCAGCACTCTGGAAGAATTTTTTAACAAAGTCAAACAGGACAAAATTTTAGAGTTTTTAGGGAAAAAGTATTTTAAAAAACCTTTATAGAATTCCTTACACGTTTCTCGCCATGGAAATAGCCATAGAAGCTGACATGGTGTTAAAACCAAACAAACAAACATCATGCTCCGGAATTCCAACAATCCGTATGTTATTCCTTTGACTCATATTTTCTAAATATTCCAGTTTTTCCAAAAATGTGTTCAAAGTCTGTTTTGGACATGGGTGGATTAGTATTCCCTTTCCGATGGCCTCAGCTTAAACACATACAGTAAGTGTCTTTTAATGAGTGTCCAGAGTCTGAGGATTTTGACTTCTTGGCCATGTTTACCTCAAAGAGCAAGTATGTAACTGGGTGTATCAAATCTCACCGGATTATAATATGAAAATAATAAAAAACTAGTAAAGTGTGCAGAGCTCACATTACATGCCTGCTTCTCGCATGGTGTCACCAGTTGGGCTTTTTTCTTAAGAAAAGTGGACATCTTCACTGCTCAGGACAAAGCAGGGATTCATGAACAATTATTACGCAAATAGTCATTGACCATCAAGAAAGCAACACACCATATTAGAAACCAAGGGAAAGCATCATGTAAATTCAGTTCTATCGGGAAGACACGCAGGCTTGGGTGAAGTTTAAGATGCCATTTATTTGATCAATGTAAAACAGAATGTAATGTCTCTCTCTTTGGCGTAGGCCCCGTCCGGCGGTCCGAGGGAGTTGTGCCCGAACCGTCATATCCTGCTGGAGATAGGAGGCAGGGGCGAGGAGCCTACCCCCGTGCGGGACAGGGCTCAGCTGGTGGTGGTGGGGTGGCGGAGGTTGCCTGTGTTTTAGCGCACTGAAACAGCAATGTGATAGATTGTGAGCAGACTTATAAAGCAATGGCTTACATGCAATTGGCTAGGAATTACCCCGCTAATGATGTGATGATGTACAGCTGCTAGTCTTCCCGCTAGAACTACGCTGCACTTCCATTTACTATTTTGTCATGTGGAATATATGCGAGGATGTGTTATGTCAAATTAACAAATTACATTTACAGGCAAATCTTGAGAAGATGTGTCGTACTGTTGAGGATCAACTCGGTGAACTCAAAGCCAAGAATTATTAGAATATTCGTCAACTAAATGACCTCAGTGCTCAAAGAGCAATACTTCAAACTGAAAATGGGATCAGCTAGACTATAAGGTGCATGAGAAGTGCCCGACAAGACAGCCACATCAATGACAAGTGCTACAGGAAGGTGAAATGTCACCTGAGTGTCTGGACAAACTGACAGCTAGAATGCCAAGGATCTGCAAAGCTGTCATTGCTGCACATGGAGGAATGTTTTATGAGATCTCTTTGAAGTAGTTTAAGTCAAATTTTATTAGTAATTTTTCACATTATTAATGTCCTGACTAGTGTTGTCACGGTACCAACATTTCAGTAGTCGGTACCAATACCAGTGAAATTTCACGGTACTCGATACCATTTTCGGTACCAAAGCAAAAACAGGTTACTAAACAACACTCATTTATTAACAAAGTCTACAAAACATTAGCAGCAGAACTAAGAACAAAAATATGCCATTGAGCAACACTAATTGAAATATATTTTTTATTATTATAACAAAACTGAACAATGTATGCTTAAAGTATTTTTGAACACTTATATAAGACTTGCTTCAACTTTTGCAACTTTTAATTTAGGTTTTTACCAAGTACTAAAAAACAAAACCTAAATAAACAAGCATAGGCTACAATAGAATGAATAAAAAACATTTCCAAACTAATGTGTTAAGCGTGCGTGCGCGAGGGATGAGTTCCCCGAGGCAGAGATTCTCTCAGCCGGGTGCAGTTTCAATCTCTCCCCCTTAGATTGGGACATTCGCGCAACTTATAGAAGAGGCACCGACCACACAGAGAAATGCCAGTTTCTGAGTTTATAGTTATTAACACGATCTGCTTCTGTATTATTTGAACTTTAATAAAGCAATAACACATTAAATTTGACTGCATGTAAGATGTAACGCCGGGATGTTTCCTTTAAAGAGCTCTGCCTCCGCTTATTCCACAACGGTACATGCTTCTGAATGTACTTTTTTTTTAATCATTCAATAATACTTTGGGATCTACATAATATAAACTTTGAAAGTTTAAATTCACCTGCTTTATTTGCTTGAATAAATCCGGGTGTCTGTCTTTCATGTGCTTTATTAAGTTTGATGTGTTTCCTCCTTTCGTCAGAAAATTGCGAAAGCAGTGTTTACAAATACGTTTTTGCTGATCTGTGATGTTTCCCTTTTCATCAGCCTCAAATTACTTGGCTTTTTCCACTTTTCATTTCGACAAGATTCAGTTGAGGCTCTGCAGCAGCAGCTACTTTGCTTGCTGCCTCTGCATGGGTACCGGGTAGACCCGGTTCTCGGTACCGGTATTTTTGACAACACTAGTCCTGACTATATATTGTGATCAGTTGAATGCCACTTTGGTGAATAAAAGTACCAATTTCTTTCCATAAGAGCAAAATCTGTACATTATTCCAAACTTTTGGCCACCAGTGTGAATCTTGTTTCACTTCCTTATATCCCATTGTTCTCAGTACAATAAATTACTCTTTGTGCACTGGTGTTGTGCCAGCTCTACTGAAAGCTGCTGCTGTAACTCCAGTACCAAAAAAACTGAAAAAATGTTCAGCCTCTCAAATCTCCCCTTTCTTGCCAAATATCTTAGAATGTGTTGTTGCCTCTCAATTAAATAATCATCTCATTGTTAATAATCACTCTGAGCCACCTGAGTCATATTCCTTCTGAAATCTTCACAGTACAGAAACTGCTTTGGTTTAAGTCACTAATGATTTGTTATTATCTTCAGACTCTGGCTCTCTGTCTATCCTCGTCCTTCTCGATCTGAGTGCCGCTTTCATCAATGTCAATCATTATACTTTACTTGCCCATCCTGAAGTATGCAAACTGCTCACCTTTCAGCTAAATTCACCTTTTCTGAAGCTAGTTTGCCCAAATTGTTTGGTAAAATTTCCAACATATTCCTTATTAAAAGGATGTAACGTAGTTAGTGGGCAAGGAGGAGGCGAGAACTGGCTTGGCAATATAAATAATAGTTTTAATAATAAACTGAACGAAAAACACGCAAACATAAACACAGAGCAGCTCCATGTCATTCTCTCTCTCCGGAACCGTCGTCATCGGCCGTCTTTATCCCTCGCGTGCCCCATCAGGCTGATTGGGGACCGGGCGTGCGTTGTTCTCTGATGAACTGTTGCGTGGTCCTCGATCACTCCCCCACCCTCTCAGGCGGACGGCAGCCACTCCTCCCCGGGTGGACCGGAGTCAGACTGTTGTGGCAAAAAATTATTAACCAACCATTATCACTGTGTAAGAGACACTCTGAATCAAACAGTCTTTTAAAAGAATGTATTCTTGCAAGAAGGACCCAGTCATTACACAGGAATTACTCTGTGCCATGAGTGAGACGCTGTCGGGTAGGGCTGAATTGTTTTTTATACCTCTTTTCCCCAAGGTCTCCAACAGAAGCCGATCCTCCCCCTCTACATTCCTTAGATACAGGGGCATTCCTTTGCAATGACTATTACTGATCAATGCCCTACCGCTCCAGGTAGTCGGTAAGTCGCTTCCCTCCTCCCCTCGTGCACAGCGGTCCTCTCGACCCCTCCGTATTTCTGGGGATGGCAGGGCACTCCTCCGCCCCTAGCAGCGGCTCCATCGCTCTAGGCGGTTGTCAAAATCACCGTTCCCCGGCGGATGGCAGCGGCGCTCCCCTGGGTGGACGGCAGTGTTGAGGACTCCGGGACGGGCATCCCTGGCTTGGCAATATAAATAATAGTTCCCCTTCTGTCACTCTCTCGACGTTGTGTTGAAGGAAATGACACAAGGGGTCTTCTCAGACGCCGAATCGTAACTCTGAACCTGAGAAAAGGCCAATGGCAAGTTGGCAGACAGAATTTGCATTTGTCCCCGCCCCGGACATATGGATATAAAGGGAAGCAGGGCACAGAATGCCAGTCAGAACTCGGGCGATGGCCACCCCCATGGTCCAGGAGCACCACCTCTGGCTGAACACGGTCGAGATGCGCAGCGTTTACAAGTCAAGATTTCGCAACGCCCCTGCCTCCCAGCTCAGCCTTTTCGGCGACACCGTCGACGACTTTGCCCAGCAGTTCTCAGTGGTGAGGAAGCAGACGGAGGCAGTTTCTCACATCATGCCGTGGCGCCGCCCAGTCAGCGCGCCCTGCCTGGTCACCGAGGGCGTCCACCTGCGATCAAACAACGACAGGCAGCTCTGCAACCTGGGCCAAGTTCTCAGCCCCAGCGTCGAGCACCTCGCAGGCGCCGTAGGCCCCCCTGTCTGCAGGACCACTTCCTGGACCAGAGAAGCTCTGAGGCGCTCCTGAGACGGGCAACCCAGACAGTGGAGCTGGTACCAAGACCACTCTGTCCCCCGGTCGAGGGCCAGGAAGAGAATTCTTGTTTTCATTATTTTCACCTGCCGCACCGTCTTTGGGCTGCGGTACCCACAGAGCAATTACCTCACTCCCTGGGTCATCCAGCCGGTGCACGCCATTCTCACGGCATCCCGGCCCCAAAACTCTACAGTCCCGGTTCCCCGGACGCAGCTCTCTCGCCTCCGGCCCCGCGACTGCTCAGCACTGACGAGTTCCGAAGACGCCTCCTTAGGACCTCTTCCTCAATCTCTAACCCACCCCCTGCCAGGTGCGCAGAGCAAGGTAAGTGCTTTGAGTCTTTTCTCAGCACCCTAGCCTCGGGACGCTCTTTTGCCTCCCGATGCATTTTTACCTGCTTCCCCCTGCCGACGACTGGCTCATCCTGGCCCACTTACGAGAGTTACTCAAGTCGCTGCTCGCCACTCACATCCCTGGCAACCGCAAAACGATGGCAGACGCGCTGTCACAGCAGGTTTCGCCCAGTGGAGAGTGGAGGCTCCACCCCCGGGTGGTCCAGCTCATTTGGGACCGTTTCAGCAAGGCACAGGTAGACCTCTTTGCCTCCCAAGACAACTCCCAGTGCTCGTTTTGGTATTCCCTGGTGGGAGCCCCCCTTGGGACAGACGTGCTGGCACACAGCTGGCCCCGGGGGCTGCACAAGTATGCTTTTCCCCCAGTGAGCCTTCTTGCATCAATGCTGTGCAAGGTCAGGGAGGACAAGGAACAGGTCATCTTGGTGACACCCTATTGGCCCACCCGCACCTGGTTTTCGGATCTCACGCTCCTCACGACAGCCCCTCCCTGGCAAATTCAACTGAGGAAGGACCCTCTTTCTCAGGGACGGGGCATGTTCTGGCATCCGCACCCAAACCTCTGGAACCTCCACGTCTGTCCCCTGGATGGGATGCGGAAGATCTAGCTGATCTACCACTTGCTGTCGTAGACACGATCAACCAAGCCAGAGCTCCCTCTACCAGAAAACTTTACGCCCTGAAGTGGCGCTTGTTCACAAATTGGTGTTCGTCCTGGGCTGAAGACCCACAGAGGTGCGCAGTTAGGTCAGTGCTTTCATCCCTGCAGGAGAGGCTAGAGGGGAGGTTGTCCCCCTCCACCTTGAAGGTGTATGTAACGAGGCCCACCACGACACATTAGACGGAAAGTCTTTGGGTAAGCACAACTTAATTATCAGGTTCTTAAGAGGTGCTCGGAGGTTAAATCCCTCCCGGCCAAGCCTGTTCACCTCCTGGAATCTCTCAGTGGTCCTCTCGGGCCTTCAGAGACCCCCCTTCGTGCCACTTCAGACTCAGGGCCCTCTCCTTGAAGACAGCCCTCCTGATTTCGCTTGCCTCCATCAAAAGGGTAGGGGACCAGCAAGCATTCTCTGTCAGCGACACCTGCCTGGAGTTCGGTCCAGAAAACACTCATGTGATCCTAAGACCACGACCGGGCTACATGCCCAAGGTTCCTACCACTCCCTTCAGGGACCACGTAGTGAACCTGCAAGCGCTACCCTGGGATGAGGCAGGCCCAGCCCCTTTGTTGCTGTGGCCAGTACGTGCTTTGCGTATCTACTTGGACCGCACGCAGAGCTTTAGACGTTCTGAGCAGCTCTTTGTCTGCTTTGGTGGACAGCGGAAAGGGAACACTGTCTCCAAACAGAGGCTTTCCCACTGGGGGTCCGAGCACACTCAACAAGAAGTGTTGCGTCCTCATAGGCACTGGCCAGGGGCACCTCCCTAGCAGACATATGCAGAGCAGTGGGTTGGGCAACACCCAATACCTTTGCGAGATTTTACAATCTCAGGGTTGAGTCAGTTTCGTCCTGTGTTTTCTCAGGTCCGAGCCGGTAGAACCCGGTACATGCTGAAAAACTGACTGAGTGGACCACTTGCACCTAGCGCCCTTTCCCTCTGCTGAGGTAATACCGTGCACTTTTACCCCAGGAGATCCCACGAACTCGGCTCCCTGGATGACTCCTCCCTAGCCCTCTGGTCCGCAAATTCAGTGGAGGAATTCCCTGACCAAGACCAATGCGGGTACTGAATTTACCCTGTAGTGGAATATGTGCTCCACAGGATGGGCTACTACGTGGACTTTTCCTCCTGTGTGTATTTTCCACGGTACGGTCCCGTTGCGAGCTGACCCGCGTCTCCCTTGGGCAGTCCTCACGGACCCCCGGTCGCTGTGTTTGTAGCAACTCCTCCCTCCCAATGAGGTAGGATCTACCACCGCGCCATTCTCCACATGTGACCTAAAAGCCCATGTGATGTATTTCACCACGCTTTACCTCCTCCAGTCTGGGCAAGTGTGGACTCCGCAGGGTCTTTCCCCCCTGAAAGAATAGGAAAACTGGGAAAGAACGCCTTCCCCGATACGTGTGATAGCGTTAAGATGGCCCCAGCTGCATTTACTGTTTCGGCCGAACCTCATTGTCAGCTCCTCAGAAAAATCTTGAATGCAACAGATGCATTTCCCTCCCTTTATCCCCGTATGTCCGGGGGCGGGACATGCAAATTCTGTTTGCCAATTTCTCATTGGCCTTTACTCATAGATCAGAGATGTGAAAAGCTCTCAAGAGAGACCCCTAGTGTCGCTTCTTCGACACAACTTCTCGTTACCTACATCAGGGAACGGAAGTTACATCCGTTACATTTAGTTACAACTAAATCATTTGGCCTTATTAGATCATTATGTGCTTATTTATTTATTTAGTTAATGGAGATTTTTCTTTTTTATTACATTTCAGAAAACAAAGACAAAACAAACAACAAATAAAAAAGAACCAAGACTGTATTTTGTGCTTATTTATTTAAATTAATTTCTTTCAACTGAATTTACTAAATTAATTTCTTACTTTAGTTAAAAGATAAGAATATTAAGGTCACATGATTGACAAGGTTGAAAAAAACCTTAAAAGAGATCTTGTACTAACATAAACTGATGCCTCTGGTATTCATCCCTACCCAAATTAAATTTTGAGTGCAAACTCTTTGAGGTAGTGACATGGTCATCAGTCTATCTTGCCACTTTTCATTTCTTATGTCAGCTGATATTTTATATATATCCACAGCACAAGCATGCTTTCAATTATTTATATTTCATATGTCAAATACATATTCTGCACAATCAATTAAATTAAATAATATTTAGACTGTTAGCCCAAATAATTCAATGAATTATTTTGTCATTCTGTCCATCAATGAATCCATTATGATCACATGTCATATCCTGAAGTCTCATTCACACATCAGCAATGAGAAACCCTTATATTGTAAAGATCATGCCGCCAAACTTGTCAATTGATTTCTTTAAGACAAAAGAATAATATGATGTATCACTAACTTAGTCCATAGTTTCCATAATGACAATGACAGATATGAAGTTTGTCATCAATCATTATATTATTACAGAGATTATTTAGCAGAGATGGGCCATTCTATTAAAATGATGAATCGGAACGCCCAACGGATGTAGAAATAAAGTCCCGCCTTACAGGTAAAAGAGACAATCACCTTTTGGATATAGACATACGCCTGTCAATCAACCCGACAACGCACAAGAGCATTAGCTATACAAGCCGAAATAAATTGCATTTTAGCACAATTTATGATACCAGTGTGTCAGATTGTACTGCTGATTTGAATAATAATAATAATCCTTTGATAATAATCTTGACCAACCGTTTAGGAGATTTCTGTCTTTTCCATTCAAGTAGATAGGAGCTGCACAGTCATTACTGGAAATAGCCTCCCAAGGGCATTCCAAAGATGATCGACAGTGGGCTGACTTGCTAGAAAGTCTTTGATTATTATCAATTTTCCTGCAGAGGATTAATATGTACATTTATGCATTTGGCAGATGCTTTTATCCAAAGTGACTTACCGTACAGCACATTCAAATATACATTTTATCAGGGTTTTTTTTTTGTGTTCCCTGAGAATCTAACCATGGTCTTGGTGTTGCTAATGCAATGCTCTATCAATTTAGCAACAGGAACCCTCAGAGGAAGGCAAGCAGTAAAATGATGTCACACATGCTAATTAAAAATGTTCCCTCGGCTAGTAGGCTATATCCTCCTATCTGATATCTGTCAACAGCATTTCTGTCAAAATGTGATCAGTAGGGTTTTAAGTTTTAATATTTGCAATATTTGTCCAGTGGTTGGACTCTTAGGTTACCATCCTCACTCTTTTCCAAATGCATCTGTATGTGTAATGTAAAAAAATATACATCATACGAGTGACAATGTGTTCATTTCCTTGAGATCAAGTAAAATAAATAAACAGACTATTGGTGATTATTCCACAATTACTATTGCTCCAGGTCTTGCAATAATACTGTATTGTGCCATGTTTGCTGACTAGCCAGTTTTAATCTGTATTGTGGGTTAATATTAAAACTCCTCTCTTGCTACCAAGCTTTAAAAAGACAATTTATTAAAGTACAAGTGAACAATGTTCTCTATTTCAGTATTTCTATGTTTTAATAACTGATATCACCTTAGTTTTTATTATTTTATGCTTTACCTATTCTTTTAAGCAAATACTTAGTTTAGCATAATGGTTCATAAGAGTGTGACGTTTCATCAGAGAGACATGGTTAAATACACATTAACATTCAATTTAATTCAAAAGATATCAAATGTGTGATAATGTTTTCGTTTTATTTTCTACTAAATATTTGTGGTAGATTATCATATAATTTAAATGTTTCGCTTTGGGAAAAAGGCTAATCTTGCTATAGTACGGGGAAAAACAATCCAATTTAAAGAGAACCTCAAAGTTCTCTTGAGTATTTAGCTCAAAAACTACTTTTATACATATAGACATATAAACATCTCATGGAATGTTACTATAGTTTATTCCAAAGCATAGTGTGGTGTCAACACATCATAAACAACAGTGAGTGCACAACAAAATAAATCAAGAAAAATCAATAAAGAACATTAAGGAAAAGCTGCTGCATTTAAAGCTTTATTTAGTATTAATTTCACAGTTTCAGAGACATACATTGTATGTGAGATGTTTTCACTCAGCTGCCTCTTTGCCCTTGAAAAAAAAAAAGATATTGAGAAAATGTATTAGTATTAAAGAAAATAAATGTGTCATTTAAATAAAGCTATAAATTTGTGGCTGAAATTTTAAAATGCATTACCTTTCCAGAATCACGGCTCTTGGCTCTGAGCTTGTTGACCTGAGATTCAGCAATGTCGGCACGCTCCTCAGCCTCCTCCAGCTCATGCTGCGACTTCCTCAATTTGGACAGGTGAGTGTTGGCTTGTTCCTCCTGCAACGCCAGGTACATAGTTCTCACAACAGCAAAACATCTAAAAAAAACAGTATTCTCAAATGATGTACTCACAGCTTCTTCAGCCTGCCTCTTGTAAGCCTTGACCTTCAGCTGAAGCTTGTCAACCAGATCCTGCAGTCTGTTGATGTTCTTCTTATCCTCCTCAGTCTGCAGGAAATACACATACATCAGACTCGAAAAATAATGATATTAATTACACCTGAGATTTTTTTTTTTTCTGTACCTGGTAGGTGAGCTCCTTCACTCTCCTCTCATATTTGCGGACACCTTTAACAGCATCAGCTCCACCTCTGTTCTCCCTCAACTTCAGTCTCAAGCTCACGGACCTAAAAAAAACAGATATTTTAAATCTCATTCAACTTATAGAAAATCTGTTTTGACAATCCAAAATATAATATACAGTACAATGTTAGGACATAACATACATTTCACTCTACCCACATCAAGATGATGAACATTGAAAAAGACAAGCTTACTCTGGACTCCAGTTTCTGAAGTTGTTTCTTTCCTCCCTTCATGGCCAGATTCTCAGCCTCATCCAGACGGTGCTGCAGGTCCTTCACTGTGACTTCTAGGTTCTTTTCATCCTCTCCAGGTGAGCACTGGTGTCCTGCTCCTTTTGAGCTCTTCTGCCATCATTGCAGCCTAATTGAGAAAAAATGTATAAGAGTCTTTGCGACACTCCAAGAGGTCAATTTTGAATAACATTTTTGTTTAAATGGATGTCATTTTAATACTAAAAAACTAACATCAGTGATGGCCTTCTTAGCCTTCTCCTCAGCATTTCTTGCTTCCTGGACGATATCATCAACTTCACCCTGAATTTGGACAAGGTCAGCCTCAAGCTTCTTCTTGGTGTTCAGAAGGCTTGTGTTCTGAAATAGAGGAAATAGTACATAATAAAGTGAAAATATCACATCTGTATTTGATTGTTGTTGTGTTTTACATTCTGTGTAATGATTACCTGAGAGTGCAGGAGTCCAACACGCTCACTGGCGTCCACCAGCTCTTGTTCAGCCACTTTGCGGCCTCTCTCTGTCTGCTCCAGAGCTGCTCTCAGCTCCTCAATCTCAGCCTGCATCAGAGTGTTTCTGCGCTCCACCATGGCCACCTGCTCCTTCATGTCTTCCTGTCCTCTCAGGGCATCATCAAGGTGCAGTTGGGCATCCTATACACTAACAATTTTTTAGAGTTCCCTGATTCGTTTTTGCTATTAAAATTTTGTTCAACATACTCTATTATTTGCATACTTGTAAAACCGAAAGCCAGAGAGAGGTCACATACCTTGAGTTGTCCCTGAACATTCCTCAGCTGTTTCTGTGATTCAGAAGCCTGCCTATTGGAATGGCTCAGCTGAATCTCCATCTCATTAAGATCTCCCTCCATCTTCTTCTTGATTCTCAGGGCATCATTCCTGCTCCTGACCTCAGAGTCCAGAGTGCTCTGCATGGACTCAGTGACTCTCTGGCTGTTCCTCTTGATCTGCTCAATCTCCTCATCCTTCTCTGCAAGCTTCCTGTCAATCTCACCCTTGACCTGATTTAGCTCAAGCTGGACACGAAGAATCTTGGACTCTTCATGCTCCAGGGTGCCCTGTTAATAGTCATATAAAAGTTTAAAGAGCAAAATTCTTCAGAACAAAGTAGTGTATTAGTTCTAGCAAGGTGTTAACAATTTAGTTTTTTAATATCTTTATTTTATATTATTTTATTTGGATTTTTGACTGTGTTGTAAAGGAAAGTTGAGTGTAGACATAATCTGACACAATCTAACAATTTAAATCTAAATATTCAGGTACTCACTTCAGCCTCTTCCAGAGCAGTCTGAATCTCAGCCTTTTCAGTCTCCACTGCCTTTTGGACTTCTCCAGCTCATGAATGCTCTTACCAGTCTCACCTAACTGCTCTGTAAGATCTGAGATCTCCTCTATGAAAGAGAAATAAAACATGATCTATCTCTTATGAAAAGTACATATACACTGTGAAATATTACAGATTCTGTTTGGAAGAACATTGTTTAATTCTGTCAGACAACATCCAATATATGCAAAACTCTAGCAGTGTAGATTAATTATATTTATTAATGATTCTACTTATTAATTTAAGAATTGCTTACGCTGCAGATTCTTGTTTTCTCTCTTGAGTGTCTCCAATTGATCCAGACTCTCCTCATAGGAGTTTTTCATCTTGAACAGCTCAGTGCTGAGTGAGCGAGCCTCTTTCTGAGAACCTTCCAGCTCTGCCTGACCTTCCTCGTACTTCTGCTTCCATTCTGCCAGGACCTTAGGTTGAGATATTTCAGATTAACCTTAAAATATTATTACTTTCCTAATTTACCTTGTGAGAGAAATTATCATATCACAGAAAAACTTTAATAATTTACCTTGTCAAAGTTTCTCTGCTTCTTGTCAAGGTTGGCAGCCAAGCCATTGGCTCTCTCCACATCAATCATGAGGTCCTCCACTTCACCTTGAAGTCTTTGTTTGGTCTTATCCAGGGAGGCACATTTGGAGTTCACTGCCTCAATTTGTTCCTCTGCCTCTTGCAGACGCTGAGCCAGCTTCTTCCTGTTATGAATTTGTCAACATTAATCTTATGATGAAAATTTTTCACATTTGAACACGTTTATAAGCTCTTCTGAAGTTCATACTTGGACTCTTCAAGCTCCTCTGTGCGCTGGATGGCATCAGTTTCATATTTGGTTCTCCACTGAGCAACCTCACTGTTGGCCTTAGACATTCCCCGCTGCAGCTCAGCCTTTGCCTCCTGTTCTTCCTCAAACTGCTCGCGGAGCAGGTCGCAGTCATGACGGGCTGACTGCACAGCATGAGCCAGAGCATTCTTGGCCTAGGAGACCAAGTTAGATGATGTTAGCTATGTTCTTTTGTAAGTAGTAACTGACAAGTATATATTTCCAATTATTACATTCTATTACCTTAACCTCCTCTTCAATCTGCCTCTTAAGCTCCTCAGTTTGTTGAGTGAAAGCTTGTTTGCCTCTAGTGAGCTGAGAAATTAGAGCTTCCTTCTCCTCCAGCTGGCGACCAAACTCACCTTTTGAGATTTTGATGTAATATGTCAGTTTGTGGCATATCTATGTAAGTTTAGTTCAAATGGAACTGTTTACTGATGCCATCAGAAGAACAGTTGTCATACATTACCACAAATAATCATCAGTGGACATTGGTGTTCATTTATATATTTTTATAATGGCTTATCTATTGCTACCAATTATGTATAAACAAAAAGTGACCACTGCAATTTTAATTTCCAGTCAAGGCATTCCTTAATGGATGAAATTAAATGCTAAATAATCTTGTTTCATATTAATAAATAATGTACAATATTGTACCATTTTCAGTTTGAAGTCTTGCTCTTTGGGCACTGAGGTCATTTAACTGGCGAAGGTTCTCATCATTCTTGGACTTAATTTCACTGAGTTGGTCCTCAAGGGTGCGGCACATCTTCTCAAGATTAGCCTGCAAAGACCAAAGTCATTAGATCTTTCTTAATCCTAAGAAAGCCAGATCTTTCTTAAAAACACGACATATTCATTTAAAGTTATAGCTCTCAACCTTTGCTTTGGCCACAGCCTCCATGTTGCTGGAGAGATCATCAATCTCCATTTTGTATTCACTCTTCTCCTTCTCAAGCTTTTGCTTGACACGCTGGAGGTTGTCGATTTGCTCTCCCAGCTCAGCCACACTGTCGGCCTGCTTCTTGCGGAGGGCAGCAGCAGTGGCTTCATGCTGGAGGGTGGCCTCTTCAAGGTCACGACGCAGCTTCTGGAATTCAGCCTCACGCTTCTTATTCATCTCAATCTGAGCAGCAGTTGCTCCACCAGCCTCCTCAAGCCTCTCACTGATCTCCTCAAGTTCCCTGGAGAGATCAGCTCTCTGCTTCTCCACCTTTGCACGAGCAGCACGCTCAGCCTCGATCTCTTCCTCCAGTTCCTCAATGCGTGCCTACAGGGGCAATTAGTGAAAAGTTATAGATCTTGATTTGACTATTTTCAACAATGCTACAAAAGAGACCAATTAAATACCTGAAGCTCCTTGATCTTCTTCTGGAGTTGAGCTCCCAAAGATTGTTCATCTTCAATCTTGCTGAGCAGCTGGCTTGTTTCAAAGTCTTTCCTGTTGAAATTAAGCAAAAACATGTTTGCAATATGTCAAGATAAGTTATAATGTTGTCACATTTCTTGAGTCATGTTTTTTTGATTTTTTTTTTTAGATTCCCACTTTTTCAGTTTCTCATCTGATTGCTGCTTGTCATTCTCCAGGTCCATGATGGATTCTTGGGCCAGTTTCAGGTCCCCTTCTAGCTTTCTCTTGGCTCTCTCAAGGTCCATGCGGAGCTTCTTCTCTTGTTCAAGGGAACCCTCAAGCTATAGGTCAACAACATGTCAAATATTTTCATGTAAAAATTAAAAGGACATACGGAATTTATTAAATAAGAAGCATGTTTGTATAATAACTTACGTCATCAACTTGCTGCTCAAGCTTCGTCTTGGCTTTGGTCAGGGTGTTGACTTTGTCCTCCTCTGCCTGGAGATCATCCAGAGTCTGCTGATGTGCCTCTTGGAGGGCTTTCTTCTCCTTTGTAAGCTTGGCAAGGCTCTCATCCTGTGCTGCCATTTCCTCAGTCAGGTTCTTGACCTGTGTGATTTGTGGTACCAAATTAGCTTATATTTTTCAATGAATATTCTATACCAAAGTATAAAGACAGAAATAAAATTGCATGTTAAACCAACTCAATCTCAAACCTTATTTTCAGTGGCATGTTTCTCCTTTTCCACTTTAGCCAAGGTGAGCTCCAGGTCATCAATGTCTTTCTTCAGCTCAGAGCACTCATCCTCCAGTTTCCTCTTCTTGGCTGTGAGTTCAGCATTGATTTCTTCCTCATCTTCCAGTCTCTCAGTTGTCTCTTTGAGTTTAGCTTCAAGCTGGATTTTGCTCTTGATCAGACCCTCACACCTCTCCTCGGCATCTGAGAGATTCTCACCTTCCTGACAGGGGAAAAAAAGGATTTTACATATCTTTGTTGAAAATATGTATAATTTTTAAAAGGAACTTTCAGTAAATTAATTAGTGCATACTCACAGAGGCTACTTGAAGCTGCAGATCATTCTTCTCTTGCAGCAGTGAAACCATCTTCTCCTCAAGCTCTTTCTTTTTGGCTTCAGCCTTGGCAAGATTTTCTTTGCATTTTGTATAGTCCTCTTTCATGTTTGCCAGCTCCTTCTCAGTCTCAGCACTCTTCAGCAGAGGCTTAATCTTGTAGTAAACCTTCATCCATGGCCAGTGTTTGACGTTCATGAATGAGCGGATGTTGTATTGGATAGTGTATATTGCATCCCTGATAAAACAAATTAAAATGATTAAATATTGCTATTTTTTTTTGTTAATTTACTATATTTTCACTGGTCAACCCAGTACTCCTGAATCTAGTATTCAGTGTTTTTATTTTACTCAGATGAATGAATCTGATATTTATATTTCTTAAATATTGTGTTTCCAAGATGACAATATAATGAAATACAATTATTGGTCATGAATGGTTATTGATACATATATTTATACCATGTGTTTTCTAATATTATTCCGTTAGCACTGCTAGCTCATGGCATATGAATCACTGGAGTAAACCAGAGTTCATTGTCCTGTTTCATGACACTACTGACCTCCTTGCTGTCATCTTTACAAACTCCCTCCTCATCAGATAACCACGGCAGAGAGCCTGAGTCATTGTGACCAAAGCAGCCAGTTTCTCATCACGCATCTCCTCAAGAGTACCCAGAAGACCAGCTTTGAAGAACACCTGAATTCATGCATAATAACGCAGAGTATGTTTAAATCATAGCTGAAAAATACAGTATGGTTATTTAATTTTGAAATTGTTTTATTGATGAATATAACCTTTGTGTGCCCAAATCTATACTCGTCATGATTAACATCGATGGATCCCAGGAGTTTCTCAGAGGCTTTCTTGTTGTCCATAAACTGTCCCTCAGGGATAACACTGGCATTCAACACCTTGTATCTGTAGAGGATTTATTAAAATGCTTCATATCTTTACATTGAGAGAACCCTCCAAGAGGAAGTAGTATTTTAATGCAGTCATATTTACCTCTGTTTGAAGTCACCATAGAGGATTCTGCTGGGGAAACCTTTTCTGCAAATTCTGATACCCTCCAGTACACCGTTACACCTCAGCTGGTGGATAACCAGGAAGTTCTCCATGAGACCTGTACAGAACAATTTGCATCCTAAGGTTGGTACATGCACAGTTCATGTGATCATTTTCATATATTGTGTTGATATCAGAATATCTGTAAGTCCTTCATTACTTTACCTGGAGTCTTGGACTCATTGGGAATTAGACAACGCACAAAGTGAGGATGAGTGCTCCTCAAGTTGGTCATAAGCTTGCCCAAGTTCTCCTGTGGAGAATAAAAAATGGTTCTCAGTTTTTCTAATGAATTAATATTGTTTTTATATCCATTTCAGAATCCTCTTACATACCCTGAACTGGGAGGACACAGTCTGCATGGAGCCACCCTTCTTCTTGCCTCCCTTCTTGCCAGTTTCTTTACAAACATTGAAACAATGAGCCAATTTCCTAATTCATATTAGCAAATTCAATCATTCTGTACTTATAATATTCACTTGTAATTCATACAATCACTTACCCTCAACAACAGGTGGGTAGAGAGTAGCCAGAAGTTTGACAGAAGATTTCTGGTACAGCTGCAGAACAGACTCATTCAGTGGATCCTTGTTCTTGTCCAACCAGCCAGTGATGTTGTAATCCACAGTTCCAGCGTAGTGAACCAGAGAGAAGTGGGCCTCAGCTTTGCCTTTGGCAGGCTTTGGTTTCTGGAAGGCTTGGTTTTTGCCAAGGTGTTGATCATAGAGTTTGTTCTTGAAGGAATTGTCTGTAGCCTTGGGGAACATGCACTCCTCTTCAAGGATGGAGAATATACCCATGGGCTATTTGTAAATAGATGAAAAGTAATATTAAATGTTTCAAATTTTGAGAAGAGCAAATTACAAATATTTAGAAGTAAGCCAGTAAAAACCTTCTCAATGAGCTCAATACAAGCAGCCAAGTCCATGCCAAAGTCAATGAACTCCCAAATAATGCCCTCCTTCTTGTACTCCTCTTGTTCCAGCACAAACATGTGGTGGTTGAAGAATTGTTGCAGTTTCTCATTGGTGAAGTTGATGCAAAGCTGCTCCATACTGTTATACTGGAGAGAGAGAGAGAGAGAGAGAGAGAGAGAGAGAGAGAGAGAGAGATTTACTGAGCACTGAATCTGATTCAACTTGCATTTAAATTATATAATAGAAAACTTCTTACATCAAAGATCTCAAAACCAGCAATATCCAGCACACCAATGAAGAACTGTCTGGCTTGTTTTGTGTCCAACATTTGGTTGATACGAATGACCATCCACAAGAACATCCTCTCATAGATAGATTTTGCCAAAGCGCTAACAGAGTTGTACACCTGTGAATTGGATTTAGTGTAAATATTATTGAAACTTTCTCTGCTTTTGCAATGATTTGTCTTAGTTGGCAAGTCTTGCTTCTTGACACTTTTACTACTACATACCTGTGGCACGGTTTGACCTTTGGTCACAAACTCATTCCGACCTTCACTCTGGGGTAGCACAAAGCCTTCAGCATATCAGCAGAGTTCAAGCCCAGAAGGTAGCCAATTTTGTCAGCCTCTGCCAATTAAAACATTTAAAAAAATCTATCCCATTACTTGACAATTAAAACAAACCTTTTCACCATGCAAATAGAAAGGGATAGCTCAGTAGAGGATAGAATAAATTTAAACTATTTCGTCTTACCCTCTGTGCCATCAGGCTCAGCTTGCTCCTCACGCTGCTTCTGCTTGAACTTCAAGTTACCATGATGCAGCACAGCTCCAGTGAACTTGTAGATGCCCATCTTCTCCTCATTACTAAAGCCCAGAATGTCAATAGCAGTCTAGATATTACAGTAGAGGATGAGAACTAGGATCTGACATATTTATATAGCAAATGTCATTAATCAGATTAGCAATGACTCACATCAGTTGCAACCAACTCCTCTTTATCATCAATGCTTGCCACTGTGATCTGACCCTGACTGCACATGGGGAAGTCATAGGGGTTGGTGGTAATGAGTGTCATTTCTGTAAGATACACAGAGCATTTATGAGTTTTTTACAATCTTATTTTGCATTTTAAAAAGAAATTTGATTTAAATGTTTTCCAATTACCAATCAGCTCAGGCTTATGGTTGGTCATCATCTGGTAGAAGATGTGGTAGCCTCTCTCATCTGGAAGCTGGAATGATACTCTAGACTTCTCCAGCAGATCTGTTGAGAGAACGTAACAAAGTCATGTTCTGAAGAGTGATAGACAAAGAACAATATACAGATTGATCAATTAAAAGCATGTCCACCTACATGTCTCAATATCAGCACTAGCCAGTTTTCCAGTTGTGCCAAAGTGAATTCTGATGAATTTACCCTGTTTAAAACAAAATAACATTGTTGCTATTGAGCAAAAACAACAAGCTTTATAAAACCTAAACAGGTGTCTTGAGGAACTGTTTATAGGAAAAACCCAACTGACCAATTGCATTTTATGTAAATAATAACTGGTAAACTTACAAAACGAGATGAGTTGTCATTTCTCACAGTCTTGGCATTACCATAGGCCTCAAGCAGAGGGTTGGCAGCAATGATCTGGTCTTCAAGAGATCCCTGTTGTTTGAAGGATTTTAATTTATTTTCCGTCTCACGTCTATCATTTGCAGGAAATATTTTACAAAATTGTATGTGTATTTTACAAATTCAACTAATGTTCAGTATAGTAGTCATATATTGATTGTAACTCTCTGAAATTATTATTTTTTTTTTTATTTTACATATGAACATAGATTTAGTTCTCATACTATACCTGCATTTTGCCAGAAGCTTGCTCTTTCTTCTTTTCACCACCCGACACTGCAACTGTGGCAAAGTACTGAATGACACGTTTGGTGTTCACAGTCTTTCCAGCACCAGATTCTCCACTGGTTTATGAGAGATGATAAGACAGAAGATGATTAAACATGTACAAATTCCATGAGAAGGAAATATAACTGTACTTTACATCTCATAACAGTAGATACATACGTAATCAGGACAGACTGGTTCTCTCTGTCTGTAAAGTCAAAGGTAATAATGTTTAAGTAATTGTTTTATAAAATCTAGGTTTATGAATTTCACAGATCAAAATCACTTTTTTAAATGTAAGATCTTACCAGTAAGCATGAACTGATAGGCATTGTCAGAGACAGAGAAGATGTGGGGTGGGGCCTCCATACGCTTTTTGCCTCTGTAGGCAGCCACCACTTCTGCATCATACACTGGGAGCCACTTGTAGGGGTTCACAGTAGCACAGAACAGTCCAGAGTAGGTCTGAAAGGAGCAGATAAGTGGTCAGATTACAGCATCACAGACAAATGTAATTTTAACTACAAATGTAACGACACACTACATCATGGCTATTAATTATCTTCTAAAAAGTGTGTGGAGGAACAAACATTATAACCCCATTTATAATTGTTTCTACGCCACTGATTTAGACGCCGATTTACATGATTTCATAACTTACGTAGATCATCCATGCTGCATAACGCTCTTTGAGGTTATAAAGCACAGAAGCTTCATTGAGATGGGTCATCATGGCCATGTCCTCAATCTTGTCATACTTGGGAGGATTCATTGGGAAGACATCATCCTCCTTAGCAACTCTATCCTATAATGGTCATTTATTAGATTTGCCAGAGGAAATTTGCAATGATTAATGTATTGAGCTTCTAGTTTACATGGAATAAGGAAAATTCACCTCCTTAGTGTCAAGCACAGTAACGGTGACTTTGCCACCATCTCTGCTCTTGATTGTTCCTTTGACGTACAGATCTTTAACATCAACTACATAGCAAGCAGACTTAGCATCAAAGGGCTTGTTCTGAGCCTCAATTCTCTCCTTCTCAGGCTTACGTAGATATATGGCAGCCTTGCCATAAGCGGCCATCTCCGCATCCAGTACTCATGATGGCAGCTTTCTGCTGCAATTCAAAGATGTTCACAGCCACGTGTAAAAAAATTTTTTTAAATGACAGCATAAAGATCATTCAAAACCCAGTTATCATGATTACTACACCTCAGTCTTCAGTGGAAGCACAGTGTATTTTAGTAATGTATTTTGACTATAAGGCTGCCGTCTACCTCTTATGATATCATTATTTATTCTGGAAATACCCCAGGATGCAGAATGGCTACAAATAGTGAACATAATAAACTATTATACCACGGATCTGTTGAATGCTTGATTCTGATTGGTTCATGGTCATTCTAAGGTGTGCTATTATTTTTCAAGGAAATCCACGGCTATAAAGTAGTTCCAGTTCTTGATTGCATAACGTTTCCATATCACTTCGCTTAGTTATTTCAAAGAGCCCTACAGGCTACCGCAACAAAATAACAAATTAAAACAAAGTCATTGGTTAAAGTAAATCAGCTTACGAACGTCAGAACAATGTCTAAAATATCCTACATTTATTACAATTTTGGTTAAAAAGAGCCATCGCGCTCCCTCGTCTCCCCCGCACTTACACACTCTCACACACGTAGCAGAATTAATTTGAGCAGAATTAAATAAAAATGTTAAATTTTCAATCGTCATGTCAACGCGCACTCCTGCATCTCAGTGGGGGTGAATAATGTTTTTAAGTTTTACAACAGGAATATGGCAACACGCATCTTGGCAATGTTTAAGTGATGTTACTTCTGACAAGAACTGCAACAAAAATGTAATCCCAGAAGTGAGATATCTAATTTTCTCAGTTTCTCTCTTTCGATCCCTCAAATACAAACTCTCTCACACTCACAGACACACACAGTGTGACTGTCTTAGAACTTGACGTTTTCGAATTCGCTACGAAGGCTCTGCCTGTATTAAAGAAGGATGCTGAATCTGTGGCGAAAGAAATTAGTTCCTCTCATAAGAGCGTTTTAGGGACGAAAACCAGCGCTGTCTTGAGATAAACCCCAAATGATGTCTTAAGGTGTGGTAACCATGGTATAAGCGAAATTATTGATTCCGAACCATTGAATTGTTGAGAAATAATGCACACCCGAGGTGTAATAGTCACTCCGCTGCGCATCGTGACTGCATTACTGCATTACCACCTCATGTGTGCATTCTTTTTCAACAGTTCAGGTCCATCGTCAATTGTTCCTTACATATCTTAATTGTTGCTTTCTAGACAACTCTCTATGATGATTTTCACTAAATGTTTGTGTAATATGTGAGTGAATGGTTTTGGGATAACTGTCTGTCTGTCCGTCTTTTTTTCTGTTTCTTTTTCTTTTTGTTCTATTTTGGTTGTTTGAGCTGGTCTTAAGAGTAGTTATTTGCATCTTTACCTTCCCACACTTCTATAAGCTCTGATGACGGTCCTCAACACTGTAATACATAAAAGAAGGTTACCTTCTACCTGAAAAACATTTTAATGAAAACCTATATTATAAAATTACATGTTTTATGAATGCATAAATTGCATTACAAATTATGTTGCAGTTGAGATACTCCAGCTACTCATGCTCTTAACTAACTTTAATTGTTGTCATCTAGTAATACCCTGTTGTGGTTCTGTTTATTTTTAAAAGCTATGTTCTGCTCATAATTAAAAGTTCAACTCACCTCGAACAAGCCTGGCTGGTCTTCTGAGCGCAATGGTTTGCATGACAGCCCCTGCTCTTTATACTACATTTGCTTTGCCAGCATTGCAGAAGTTAAATGTGGCCAACACCAAATATGGCTCAAATGTGAGTTAAGAAATTGATCAGCTGGGCCATTTGGTGCTCGCCAGAGTTGGAAATAGAAAATATGGAAATAACTAATCATTTAGGATATCTTGTTAAAAGGTTTTCTTACCTCAGACTTTAGCTTGATCATTAAGATTTCATTAAGACATTGTTCAGTCATCTGTATACTTTGCAGGAGCCATACATTCCTTTTCATAATTGCTTGTCAAGACATCCACATATTTGTTTCCAAAAGGTAAATTCAAATGTGTAAAATGCCAGTCATATAGATCATTACTGCTTATTTACTTCTCTTCAATTATTTCTGCTAATGAGTCATATTTGTTAAGTAAATAATAAAATACATTGATTTGTTTATAGATAAACTGATGGTTTTTAAAAAAGGAAATCAAAATTAATTAGGTAATTATTTTGAGCAAACTTTAGATAGTCGAATCACTGCCCGTTTAAAAACTAGATTTTAATGATTTGCTGTCATTTTAACTGGTCTGTATATGAAAACCGTGATTGATTTTAACAAATCAGTGCCACACTGGATTTATGTAGCTGTCATATTTTGATGATGTCATCTGAATAACACAAAACACATTTACTTATGTATATATTTATATTATATTTTATTGCTTTGATTGATTGGTTTGCATGCCACAGACAGGCAGATTCAAGGATCAAATTTTATGGTCATCCTTATATGTCTAAAAGAGTTGGACCTGTGTATGGCTACTGTTAGATTGTTCTAATATTAGCTCCAGTACAAATGTCTGATGTTCTGGTGTTTACTAATATAAATTGTAAATAATGATAGGCATGATATAACTTGAAAGACTGTTTCTCTTCATTTAAATAAAATGTTTTATGTTAACATTTGTAGCTAAATTTGCTAAATTAGTTTTTCAATTAGTCTTTTCTAATAACTTCCATATTATTAATGAATATCTTTTGAAAAGCATTAAACACATTATTATATATATATATATATATATATATATATATATATATATATATATATATATATATATATATATATATATATATAACTAAATAATTTGGCCTTGTTAGATCATTATGTGCTTATTTATTTTGATTTATTTATTATTTGGAGATTTAGCTTTTTTATTACATTTCAGAAAAAAAGACAAAACAAACAACAAATTAACAAAAGAACCAAGACTGTATTTTGTGCTTATTTATTTAAATGAATTTCTTTCAACTGAATTTACTAAATTAATTTCTTACTTTAGTTAAAAGATACGAATATTAAGGTCACATGATTGACAAGGTTGAAAAAACCTTAAAAGAGATCTTGTACTAACATAAACTGATGCCTCTGATATTCATCCCTACCCAAATTAACTTTTGAGTGCAAACTCTTTGAGGTAGTGACATGGTCAGTCAGTCTATCTTGTCACTTTTCATTTCTTATGTCAGCTGATATTTTATATATATCCACAGCACAAGCATGCTTTCAATTATTTATATTTCATATGTCAAATACATATTCTGCACAGTCAATTAAATTAAATAATATTTAGACTGTTAGCCCAAATAATTCAATGGATTATTTTGTCATTCTGTCCATCAATGAATCCATTATGATCACATGTCATATCCTGAAGTCTCATTCACGCATCAGCAATGAGAAACCCTTATATTGTAAAGATCATGCCGCCAAACTTGTCAATTGATTTCTTTAAGACAAAAGAATAATATGATGTATCACTAACTTAGTCCATAGTTTCCATAATGACAATGACAGATATGAAGTTTGTCATCAATCATTATATTATTACAGAGATTATTTAGCAGAGATGGGCCATTCTATTAAAATGATGAATTGGAACGCTCAACGGATGTAGAAATAAAGTCCGCCTTACAGGTAAAAGAGACAATCACCTTTTGGATATAGACATCGCCTGTCAATCAACCCGACAACGCACAAGAGCATTAGCTATACAAGCTGAAATAAATTGCATTTTAGCACAATTTATGATACCAGTGTGTCAGATTGTACTGCTGATTTGAATAATAATAATAATCCTTTGATAATAATCTTGACCAACCGTTTAGGAGATTTCTGTCTTTTCCATTCAAGTAGATAGGAGCTGCACAGTCATTACTGGAAATAGCCTCCCAAGGGCATTCCAAAGATGATCGACAGTGGGCTGACTTGCTAGAAAGTCTTTGATTATTATCAATTTTCCTGCAGAGGATTAATATGTACATTTATGCATTTGGCAGATGCTTTTATCCAAAGTGACTTACCGTACAGCACATTCAAATATACATTTTATCAGGGTTTTTTTTTTGTGTTCCCTGAGAATCTAACCATGGTCTTGGTGTTGCTAATGCAATGCTCTATCAATTTAGCAACAGGAACCCTCAGAGGAAGGCAAGCAGTAAAATGATGTCACACATGCTAATTAAAAATGTTCCCTCGGCTAGTAGGCTATATCCTCCTATCTGATATCTGTCAACAGCATTTCTGTCAAAATGTGATCAGTAGGGTTTTAAGTTTTAATATTTGCAATATTTGTCCAGTGGTTGGACTCTTAGGTTACCATCCTCACTCTTTTCCAAATGCATCTGTATGTGTAATGTAAAAAATATACATCATACGAGTGACAATGTGTTCATTTCCTTGAGATCAAGTAAAATAAATAAACAGACTATTGGTGATTATTCCACAATTACTATTGCTCCAGGTCTTGCAATAATACTGTATTGTGCCATGTTTGCTGACTAGCCAGTTTTAATCTGTATTGTGGGTTAATATTAAAACTCCTCTCTTGCTACCAAGCTTTAAAAAGACAATTTATTAAAGTACAAGTGAACAATGTTCTCTATTTCAGTATTTCTATGTTTTAATAACTGATATCACCTTAGTTTTTATTATTTTATGCTTTACCTATTCTTTTAAGCAAATACTTAGTTTAGCATAATGGTTCATAAGAGTGTGACGTTTCATCAGAGAGACATGGTTAAATACACATTAACATTCAATTTAATTCAAAAGATATCAAATGTGTGATAATGTTTTCGTTTTATTTTCTACTAAATATTTGTGGTAGATTATCATATAATTTAAATGTTTCGCTTTGGGAAAAAGGCTAATCTTGCTATAGTACGGGGAAAAACAATCCAATTTAAAGAGAACCTCAAAGTTCTCTTGAGTATTTAGCTCAAAAACTACTTTTATACATATAGACATATAAACATCTCATGGAATGTTACTATAGTTTATTCCAAAGCATAGTGTGGTGTCAACACATCATAAACAACAGTGAGTGCACAACAAAATAAATCAAGAAAAATCAATAAAGAACATTAAGGAAAAGCTGCTGCATTTAAAGCTTTATTTAGTATTAATTTCACAGTTTCAGAGACATACATTGTATGTGAGATGTTTTCACTCAGCTGCCTCTTTGCCCTTGAAAAAAAAAAAGATATTGAGAAAATGTATTAGTATTAAAGAAAATAAATGTGTCATTTAAATAAAGCTATAAATTTGTGGCTGAAATTTTAAAATGCATTACCTTTCCAGAATCACGGCTCTTGGCTCTGAGCTTGTTGACCTGAGATTCAGCAATGTCGGCACGCTCCTCAGCCTCCTCCAGCTCATGCTGCGACTTCCTCAATTTGGACAGGTGAGTGTTGGCTTGTTCCTCCTGCAACGCCAGGTACATAGTTCTCACAACAGCAAAACATCTAAAAAAACAGTATTCTCAAATGAGGTACTCACAGCTTCTTCAGCCTGCCTCTTGTAAGCCTTGACCTTCAGCTGAAGCTTGTCAACCAGATCCTGCAGTCTGTTGATGTTCTTCTTATCCTCCTCAGTCTGCAGGAAATACACATACATCAGACTCGAAAAATAATGATATTAATTACACCTGAGATTTTTTTTTTCTGTACCTGGTAGGTGAGCTCCTTCACTCTCCTCTCATATTTGCGGACACCTTTAACAGCATCAGCTCCACGCCTCTGTTCTCCCTCAACTTCAGTCTCAAGCTCACGGACCTAAAAAAAACAGATATTTTAAATCTCATTCAACTTATAGAAAATCTGTTTTGACAATCCAAAATATAATATACAGTACAATGTTAGGACATAACATACATTTCACTCTACCCACATCAAGATGATGAACATTGAAAAAGACAAGCTTACTCTGGACTCCAGTTTCTGAAGTTGTTTCTTTCCTCCCTTCATGGCCAGATTCTCAGCCTCATCCAGACGGTGCTGCAGGTCCTTCACTGTGACTTCTAGGTTCTTTTTCATCCTCTCCAGGTGAGCACTGGTGTCCTGCTCCTTTTGAGCTCTTCTGCCATCATTGCAGCCTAATTGAGAAAAAATGTATAAGAGTCTTTGCGACACTCCAAGAGGTCAATTTTGAATAATATTTTTGTTTAAATGGATGTCATTTTAATACTAAAAAACTAACATCAGTGATGGCCTTCTTAGCCTTCTCCTCAGCATTTCTTGCTTCCTGGACGATATCATCAACTTCACCCTGAATTTGGACAAGGTCAGCCTCAAGCTTCTTCTTGGTGTTCAGAAGGCTTGTGTTCTGAAATAGAGGAAATAGTACATAATAAAGTGAAAATATCACATCTGTATTTGATTGTTGTTGTGTTTTACATTCTGTGTAATGATTACCTGAGAGTGCAGGAGTCCAACACGCTCACTGGCGTCCACCAGCTCTTGTTCAGCCACTTTGCGGCCTCTCTCTGTCTGCTCCAGAGCTGCTCTCAGCTCCTCAATCTCAGCCTGCATCAGAGTGTTTCTGCGCTCCACCATGGCCACCTGCTCCTTCATGTCTTCCTGTCCTCTCAGGGCATCATCAAGGTGCAGTTGGGCATCCTGTACACAACAATTTTTTTAGAGTTCCCTGATTCGTTTTTGCTATTAAAATTTTGTTCAACATACTCTATTATTTGCATACTTGTAAAACCGAAAGCCAGAGAGAGGTCACATACCTTGAGTTGTCCCTGAACATTCCTCAGCTGTTTCTGTGATTCAGAAGCCTGCCTATTGGAATGGCTCAGCTGAATCTCCATCTCATTAAGATCTCCCTCCATCTTCTTCTTGATTCTCAGGGCATCATTCCTGCTCCTGACCTCAGAGTCCAGAGTGCTCTGCATGGACTCAGTGACTCTCTGGCTGTTCCTCTTGATCTGCTCAATCTCCTCATCCTTCTCTGCAAGCTTCCTGTCAATCTCACCCTTGACCTGATTTAGCTCAAGCTGGACACGAAGAATCTTGGACTCTTCATGCTCCAGGGTGCCCTGTTAATAGTCATATAAAAGTTTAAAGAGCAAAATTCTTCAGAACAAAGTAGTGTATTAGTTCTAGCAAGGTGTTAACAATTTAGTTTTTTAATATCTTTATTTTATATTATTTTATTTGGATTTTTGACTGTGTTGTAAAGGAAAGTTGAGTGTAGACATAATCTGACACAATCTAACAATTTAAATCTAAATATTCAGGTACTCACTTCAGCCTCTTCCAGAGCAGTCTGAATCTCAGCCTTTTCAGTCTCCACTGCCTTTTTGGACTTCTCCAGCTCATGAATGCTCTTACCAGTCTCACCTAACTGCTCTGTAAGATCTGAGATCTCCTCTATGAAAGAGAAATAAAACATGATCTATCTCTTATGAAAAGTACATATACACTGTGAAATATTACAGATTCTGTTTGGAAGAACATTGTTTAATTCTGTCAGACAACATCCAATATATGCAAAACTCTAGCAGTGTAGATTAATTATATTTATTAATGATTCTACTTATTAATTTAAGAATTGCTTACGCTGCAGATTCTTGTTTTCTCTCTTGAGTGTCTCCAATTGATCCAGACTCTCCTCATAGGAGTTTTTCATCTTGAACAGCTCAGTGCTGAGTGAGCGAGCCTCTTTCTGAGAACCTTCCAGCTCTGCCTGACCTTCCTCGTACTTCTGCTTCCATTCTGCCAGGACCTTAGGTTGAGATATTTCAGATTAACCTTAAAATATTATTACTTTCCTAATTTACCTTGTGAGAGAAATTATCATATCACAGAAAAACTTTAATAATTTACCTTGTCAAAGTTTCTCTGCTTCTTGTCAAGGTTGGCAGCCAAGCCATTGGCTCTCTCCACATCAATCATGAGGTCCTCCACTTCACCTTGAAGTCTTTGTTTGGTCTTATCCAGGGAGGCACATTTGGAGTTCACTGCCTCAATTTGTTCCTCTGCCTCTTGCAGACGCTGAGCCAGCTTCTTCCTGTTATGAATTTGTCAACATTAATCTTATGATGAAAATTTTTCACATTTGAACACGTTTATAAGCTCTTCTGAAGTTCATACTTGGACTCTTCAAGCTCCTCTGTGCGCTGGATGGCATCAGTTTCATATTTGGTTCTCCACTGAGCAACCTCACTGTTGGCCTTAGACATTCCCCGCTGCAGCTCAGCCTTTGCCTCCTGTTCTTCCTCAAACTGCTCGCGGAGCAGGTCGCAGTCATGACGGGCTGACTGCACAGCATGAGCCAGAGCATTCTTGGCCTAGGAGACCAAGTTAGATGATGTTAGCTATGTTCTTTTGTAAGTAGTAACTGACAAGTATATATTTCTAATTATTACATTCTATTACCTTAACCTCCTCTTCAATCTGCCTCTTAAGCTCCTCAGTTTGTTGAGTGAAAGCTTGTTTGCCTCTAGTGAGCTGAGAAATTAGAGCTTCCTTCTCCTCCAGCTGGCGACCAAACTCACCTTTTGAGATTTTGATGTAATATGTCAGTTTGTGGCATATCTATGTAAGTTTAGTTCAAATGGAACTGTTTACTGATGCCATCAGAAGAACAGTTGTCATACATTACCACAAATAATCATCAGTGGACATTGGTGTTCATTTATATATTTTTATAATGGCTTATCTATTGCTACCAATTATGTATAAACAAAAAGTGACCACTGCAATTTTAATTTCCAGTCAAGGCATTCCTTAATGGATGAAATTAAATGCTAAATAATCTTGTTTCATATTAATAAATAATGTACAATATTGTACCATTTTCAGTTTGAAGTCTTGCTCTTTGGGCACTGAGGTCATTTAACTGGCGAAGGTTCTCATCATTCTTGGACTTAATTTCACTGAGTTGGTCCTCAAGGGTGCGGCACATCTTCTCAAGATTAGCCTGCAAAGACCAAAGTCATTAGATCTTTCTTAATCCTAAGAAAGCCAGATCTTTCTTAAAAACCACGACATATTCATTTAAAGTTATAGCTCTCAACCTTTGCTTTGGCCACAGCCTCCATGTTGCTGGAGAGATCATCAATCTCCATTTTGTATTCACTCTTCTCCTTCTCAAGCTTTTGCTTGACACGCTGGAGGTTGTCGATTTGCTCTCCCAGCTCAGCCACACTGTCGGCCTGCTTCTTGCGGAGGGCAGCAGCAGTGGCTTCATGCTGGAGGGTGGCCTCTTCAAGGTCACGACGCAGCTTCTGGAATTCAGCCTCACGCTTCTTATTCATCTCAATCTGAGCAGCAGTTGCTCCACCAGCCTCCTCAAGCCTCTCACTGATCTCCTCAAGTTCCCTGGAGAGATCAGCTCTCTGCTTCTCCACCTTTGCACGAGCAGCACGCTCAGCCTCGATCTCTTCCTCCAGTTCCTCAATGCGTGCCTACAGGGGCAATTAGTGAAAAGTTATAGATCTTGATTTGACTATTTTCAACAATGCTACAAAAGAGACCAATTAAATACCTGAAGCTCCTTGATCTTCTTCTGGAGTTGAGCTCCCAAAGATTGTTCATCTTCAATCTTGCTGAGCAGCTGGCTTGTTTCAAAGTCTTTCCTGTTGAAATTAAGCAAAAACATGTTTGCAATATGTCAAGATAAGTTATAATGTTGTCACATTTCTTGAGTCATGTTTTTTGATTTTTTTTTAGATTCCCACTTTTTCAGTTTCTCATCTGATTGCTGCTTGTCATTCTCCAGGTCCATGATGGATTCTTGGGCCAGTTTCAGGTCCCCTTCTAGCTTTCTCTTGGCTCTCTCAAGGTCCATGCGGAGCTTCTTCTCTTGTTCAAGGGAACCCTCAAGCTATAGGTCAACAACATGTCAAATATTTTCATGTAAAAATTAAAAGGACATACGGAATTTATTAAATAAGAAGCATGTTTGTATAATAACTTACGTCATCAACTTGCTGCTCAAGCTTCGTCTTGGCTTTGGTCAGGGTGTTGACTTTGTCCTCCTCTGCCTGGAGATCATCCAGAGTCTGCTGATGTGCCTCTTGGAGGGCTTTCTTCTCCTTTGTAAGCTTGGCAAGGCTCTCATCCTGTGCTGCCATTTCCTCAGTCAGGTTCTTGACCTGTGTGATTTGTGGTACCAAATTAGCTTATATTTTTCAATGAATATTCTATACCAAAGTATAAAGACAGAAATAAAATTGCATGTTAAACCAACTCAATCTCAAACCTTATTTTCAGTGGCATGTTTCTCCTTTTCCACTTTAGCCAAGGTGAGCTCCAGGTCATCAATGTCTTTCTTCAGCTCAGAGCACTCATCCTCCAGTTTCCTCTTCTTGGCTGTGAGTTCAGCATTGATTTCTTCCTCATCTTCCAGTCTCTCAGTTGTCTCTTTGAGTTTAGCTTCAAGCTGGATTTTGCTCTTGATCAGACCCTCACACCTCTCCTCGGCATCTGAGAGATTCTCACCTTCCTGACAGGGGAAAAAAAGGATTTTACATATCTTTGTTGAAAATATGTATAATTTTTAAAAGGAACTTTCAGTAAATTAATTAGTGCATACTCACAGAGGCTACTTGAAGCTGCAGATCATTCTTCTCTTGCAGCAGTGAAACCATCTTCTCCTCAAGCTCTTTCTTTTTGGCTTCAGCCTTGGCAAGATTTTCTTTGCATTTTGTATAGTCCTCTTTCATGTTTGCCAGCTCCTTCTCAGTCTCAGCACTCTTCAGCAGAGGCTTAATCTTGTAGTAAACCTTCATCCATGGCCAGTGTTTGGCGTTCATGAATGGCCGGATGTTGTATTGGATAGTGTATATTGCATCCCTGATAAAACAAATTAAAATGATTAAATATTGCTATTTTTTTTGTTAATTTACTATATTTTCACTGGTCAACCCAGTACTCCTGAATCTAGTATTCAGTGTTTTTATTTTACTCAGATGAATGAATCTGATATTTATATTTCTTAAATATTGTGTTTCCAAGATGACAATATAATGAAATACAATTATTGGTCATGAATGGTTATTGATACATATATTTATACGATGTGTTTTCTAATATTATTCCGTTAGCACTGCTAGCTCATGGCATATGAATCACTGGAGTAAACCAGAGTTCATTGTCCTGTTTCATGACACTACTGACCTCCTTTCTGTCATCTTTACAAACTCCCTCCTCATCAGATAACCACGGCAGAGAGCCTGAGTCATTGTGACCAGAGCTGCCAGTTTCTCATCACGCATCTCCTCAAGAGTACCCAGAAGACCAGCTTTGAAGAACACCTGAATTCATGCATAATAACGCAGAGTATGTTTAAATCATAGCTGAAAAATACAGTATGGTTATTTAATTTTGAAATTGTTTTATTGATGAATATAACCTTTGTGTGCCCAAATCTATACTCGTCATGATTAACATCGATGGATCCCAGGAGTTTCTCAGAGGCTTTCTTGTTGTCCATAAACTGTCCCTCAGGGATAACACTGGCATTCAACACCTTGTATCTGTAGAGGATTTATTAAAATGCTTCATATCTTTACGTTGAGAGAACCCTCCAAGAGGAAGTAGTATTTTAATGCAGTCATATTTACCTCTGTTTGAAGTCACCATAGAGGATTCTGCTGGGGAAACCTTTTCTGCAAATTCTGATACCCTCCAGTACACCGTTACACCTCAGCTGGTGGATAACCAGGAAGTTCTCCATGAGACCTGTACAGAACAATTTGCATCCTAAGGTTGGTACATGCACAGTTCATGTGATCATTTTCATATATTGTGTTGATATCAGAATATCTGTAAGTCCTTCATTACTTTACCTGGAGTCTTGGACTCATTGGGAATTAGACAACGCACAAAGTGAGGATGAGTGCTCCTCAAGTTGGTCATAAGCTTGCCCAAGTTCTCCTGTGGAGAATAAAAAATGGTTCTCAGTTTTTCTAATGAATTAATATTGTTTTTATATCCATTTCAGAATCCTCTTACATACCCTGAACTGGGAGGACACAGTCTGCATGGAGCCACCCTTCTTCTTGCCTCCCTTCTTGCCAGTTTCTTTACAAACATTGAAACAATGAGCCAATTTCCTAATTCATATTAGCAAATTCAATCATTCTGTACTTATAATATTCACTTGTAATTCATACAATCACTTACCCTCAACAACAGGTGGGTAGAGAGTAGCCAGAAGTTTGACAGAAGATTTCTGGTACAGCTGCAGAACAGACTCATTCAGTGGATCCTTGTTCTTGTCCAACCAGCCAGTGATGTTGTAATCCACAGTTCCAGCGTAGTGAACCAGAGAGAAGTGGGCCTCAGCTTTGCCTTTGGCAGGCTTTGGTTTCTGGAAGGCTTGGTTTTTGCCAAGGTGTTGATCATAGAGTTTGTTCTTGAAGGAATTGTCTGTAGCCTTGGGGAACATGCACTCCTCTTCAAGGATGGAGAATATACCCATGGGCTATTTGTAAATAGATGAAAAGTAATATTAAATGTTTCAAATTTTGAGAAGAGCAAATTACAAATATTTAGAAGTAAGCCAGTAAAAACCTTCTCAATGAGCTCAATACAAGCAGCCAAGTCCATGCCAAAGTCAATGAACTCCCAAATAATGCCCTCCTTCTTGTACTCCTCTTGTTCCAGCACAAACATGTGGTGGTTGAAGAATTGTTGCAGTTTCTCATTGGTGAAGTTGATGCAAAGCTGCTCCATACTGTTATACTGGAGAGAGAGAGAGAGAGAGAGAGAGATTTACTGAGCACTGAATCTGATTCAACTTGCATTTAAATTATATAATAGAAAACTTCTTACATCAAAGATCTCAAAACCAGCAATATCCAGCACACCAATGAAGAACTGTCTGGCTTGTTTTGTGTCCAACATTTGGTTGATACGAATGACCATCCACAAGAACATCCTCTCATAGATAGATTTTGCCAAAGCGCTAACAGAGTTGTACACCTGTGAATTGGATTTAGTGTAAATATTATTGAAACTTTCTCTGCTTTTGCAATGATTTGTCTTAGTTGGCAAGTCTTGCTTCTTGACACTTTTACTACTACATACCTGTGGCACGGTTTGACCTTTGGTCACAAACTCATTCCGACCTTCACTCTGGGGTAGCACAAAGCCTTCAGCATATCAGCAGAGTTCAAGCCCAGAAGGTAGCCAATTTTGTCAGCCTCTGCCAATTAAAACATTTAAAAAAATCTATCCCATTACTTGACAATTAAAACAAACCTTTTCACCATGCAAATAGAAAGGGATAGCTCAGTAGAGGATAGAATAAATTTAAACTATTTCGTCTTACCCTCTGTGCCATCAGGCTCAGCTTGCTCCTCACGCTGCTTCTGCTTGAACTTCAAGTTACCATGATGCAGCACAGCTCCAGTGAACTTGTAGATGCCCATCTTCTCCTCATTACTAAAGCCCAGAATGTCAATAGCAGTCTAGATATTACAGTAGAGGATGAGAACTAGGATCTGACATATTTATATAGCAAATGTCATTAATCAGATTAGCAATGACTCACATCAGTTGCAACCAACTCCTCTTTATCATCAATGCTTGCCACTGTGATCTGACCCTGACTGCACATGGGGAAGTCATAGGGGTTGGTGGTAATGAGTGTCATTTCTGTAAGATACACAGAGCATTTATGAGTTTTTTACAATCTTATTTTGCATTTTAAAAAGAAATTTGATTTAAATGTTTTCCAATTACCAATCAGCTCAGGCTTATGGTTGGTCATCATCTGGTAGAAGATGTGGTAGCCTCTCTCATCTGGAAGCTGGAATGATACTCTAGACTTCTCCAGCAGATCTGTTGAGAGAACGTAACAAAGTCATGTTCTGAAGAGTGATAGACAAAGAACAATATACAGATTGATCAATTAAAAGCATGTCCACCTACATGTCTCAATATCAGCACTAGCCAGTTTTCCAGTTGTGCCAAAGTGAATTCTGATGAATTTACCCTGTTTAAAACAAAATAACATTGTTGCTATTGAGCAAAAACAACAAGCTTTATAAAACCTAAACAGGTGTCTTGAGGAACTGTTTATAGGAAAAACCCAACTGACCAATTGCATTTTATGTAAATAATAACTGGTAAACTTACAAAACGAGATGAGTTGTCATTTCTCACAGTCTTGGCATTACCATAGGCCTCAAGCAGAGGGTTGGCAGCAATGATCTGGTCTTCAAGAGATCCCTGTTGTTTGAAGGATTTTAATTTATTTTCCGTCTCACGTCTATCATTTGCAGGAAATATTTTACAAAATTGTATGTGTATTTTACAAATTCAACTAATGTTCAGTATAGTAGTCATATATTGATTGTAACTCTCTGAAATTATTATTTTTTTTTTTATTTTACATATGAACATAGATTTAGTTCTCATACTATACCTGCATTTTGCCAGAAGCTTGCTCTTTCTTCTTTTCACCACCCGACACTGCAACTGTGGCAAAGTACTGAATGACACGTTTGGTGTTCACAGTCTTTCCAGCACCAGATTCTCCACTGGTTTATGAGAGATGATAAGACAGAAGATGATTAAACATGTACAAATTCCATGAGAAGGAAATATAACTGTACTTTACATCTCATAACAGTAGATACATACGTAATCAGGACAGACTGGTTCTCTCTGTCTGTAAAGTCAAAGGTAATAATGTTTAAGTAATTGTTTTATAAAATCTAGGTTTATGAATTTCACAGATCAAAATCACTTTTTTAAATGTAAGATCTTACCAGTAAGCATGAACTGATAGGCATTGTCAGAGACAGAGAAGATGTGGGGTGGGGCCTCCATACGCTTTTTGCCTCTGTAGGCAGCCACCACTTCTGCATCATACACTGGGAGCCACTTGTAGGGGTTCACAGTAGCACAGAACAGTCCAGAGTAGGTCTGAAAGGAGCAGATAAGTGGTCAGATTACAGCATCACAGACAAATGTAATTTTAACTACAAATGTAACGACACACTACATCATGGCTATTAATTATCTTCTAAAAAGTGTGTGGAGGAACAAACATTATAACCCCATTTATAATTGTTTCTACGCCACTGATTTAGACGCCGATTTACATGATTTCATAACTTACGTAGATCATCCATGCTGCATAACGCTCTTTGAGGTTATAAAGCACAGAAGCTTCATTGAGATGGGTCATCATGGCCATGTCCTCAATCTTGTCATACTTGGGAGGATTCATTGGGAAGACATCATCCTCCTTAGCAACTCTATCCTATAATGGTCATTTATTAGATTTGCCAGAGGAAATTTGCAATGATTAATGTATTGAGCTTCTAGTTTACATGGAATAAGGAAAATTCACCTCCTTAGTGTCAAGCACAGTAACGGTGACTTTGCCACCATCTCTGCTCTTGATTGTTCCTTTGACGTACAGATCTTTAACATCAACTACATAGCAAGCAGACTTAGCATCAAAGGGCTTGTTCTGAGCCTCAATTCTCTCCTTCTCAGGCTTACGTAGATATATGGCAGCCTTGCCATAAACGGCCATCTCCGCATCCGTACTCATGATGGCAGCTTTCTGCTGCAATTCAAAGATGTTCACAGCCACGTGTAAAAACATTTTTTAAATGACAGCATAAAGATCATTCAAAACCCAGTTATCATGATTACTACACCTCAGTCTTCAGTGGAAGCACAGTGTATTTTAGTAATGTATTTTGACTATAAGGCTGCTGTCTACCTCTTATGATATCATTATTTATTCTGGAAATACCCCAGGATGCAGAATGGCTACAAATAGTGAACATAATAAACTATTATAACACGGATCTGTTGAATGCTTGATTCTGATTGGTTCATGGTCATTCTAAGGTGTGCTATTATTTTTCAAGGAAATCCACGGCTATAAAGTAGTTCCAGTTCTTGATTGCATAACGTTTCCATATCACTTCGCTTAGTTATTTCAAAGAGCCCTACAGGCTACCGCAACAAAATAACAAATTAAAACAAAGTCATTGGTTAAAGTAAATCGACTACGAACGTCAGAACAATGTCTAAAATATCCTACATTTATTACAATTTTGGTTAAAAAGAGCCATCAGCTCCCTCGTCTCCCCGCACTTACACACTCTCACACACGTAGCAGAATTAATTTGAGCAGAATTAAATAAAAATGTTAAATTTTCAATCGTCATGTCAACGCGCACTCCTGCATCTCAGTGGGGGTGAATAATGTTTTTAAGTTTTACAACAGGAATATGGCAACACGCATCTTGGCAATGTTTAAGTGATGTTACTTCTGACAAGAACTGCAACAAAAATGTAATCCCAGAAGTGAGATATCTAATTTTCTCAGTTTCTCTCTTTCGATCCCTCAAATACAAACTCTCTCACACTCACAGACACACACAGTGTGACTGTCTTAGAACTTGACGTTTTCGAATTCAGCTACTGAAGGCTCTGCCTGTATTAAAGAAGGATGCTGAATCTGTGGCGAAAGAAATTAGTTCCTCTCATAAGAGCGTTTTAGGGACGAAAACCAGCGCTGTCTTGAGATAAACCCCAAATGATGTCTTAAGGTGTGGTAACCATGGTATAAGCGAAATTATTGATTCCGAACCATTGAATTGTTGAGAAATAATGCACACCCGAGGTGTAATAGTCACTCCGCTGCGCATCGTGACTGCATTACTGCATTACCACCTCATGTGTGCATTCTTTTTTCAACAGTTCAGGTCCATCGTCAATTGTTCCTTACATATCTTAATTGTTGCTTTCTAGACAACTCTCTATGATGATTTTCACTAAATGTTTGTGTAATATGTGAGTGAATGGTTTTGGGATAACTGTCTGTCTGTCCGTCTTTTTTTTCTGTTTCTTTTTTCTTTTTGTTCTATTTTGGTTGTTTGAGCTGGTCTTAAGAGTAGTTATTTGCATCTTTACCTTCCCACACTTCTATAAGCTCTGATGACGGTCCTCAACACTGTAATACATAAAAGAAGGTTACCTTCTACCTGAAAAACATTTTAATGAAAACCTATATTATAAAATTACGTGTTTTATGAATGCATAAATTGCATTACAAATTATGTTGCAGTTGAGATACTCCAGCTACTCATGCTCTTAACTAACTTTAATTGTTGTCATCTAGTAATACCCTGTTGTGGTTCTGTTTATTTTTAAAAGCTATGTTCTGCTCATAATTAAAAGTTCAACTCACCTCGAACAAGCCTGGCTGGTCTTCTGAGCGCAATGGTTTGCATGACAGCCCCTGCTCTTTATACTACATTTGCTTTGCCAGCATTGCAGAAGTTAAATGTGGCCAACACCAAATATGGCTCAAATGTGAGTTAAGAAATTGATCAGCTGGGCCATTTGGTGCTCGCCAGAGTTGGAAATAGAAAATATGGAAATAACTAATCATTTAGGATATCTTGTTAAAAGGTTTTCTTACCTCAGACTTTAGCTTGATCATTAAGATTTCATTAAGACATTGTTCAGTCATCTGTATACTTTGCAGGAGCCATACATTCCTTTTCATAATTGCTTGTCAAGACATCCACATATTTGTTTCCAAAAGGTAAATTCAAATGTGTAAAATGCCAGTCATATAGATCATTACTGCTTATTTACTTCTCTTCAATTATTTCTGCTAATGAGTCATATTTGTTAAGTAAATAATAAAATACATTGATTTGTTTATAGATAAACTGATGGTTTTAAAAAGGAAATCAAAATTAATTAGGTAATTATTTTGAGCAAACTTTAGATAGTCGAATCACTGCCCGTTTAAAAACTAGATTTTAATGATTTGCTGTCATTTTAACTGGTCTGTATATGAAAACCGTGATTGATTTTAACAAATCAGTGCCACACTGGATTTATGTAGCTGTCATATTTTGATGATGTCATCTGAATAACACAAAACACATTTACTTATGTATATATTTATATTATATTTTATTGCTTTGATTGATTGGTTTGCATGCCACAGACAGGCAGATTCAAGGATCAAATTTTATGGTCATCCTTATATGTCTAAAAGAGTTGGACCTGTGTATGGCTACTGTTAGATTGTTCTAATATTAGCTCCAGTACAAATGTCTGATGTTCTGGTGTTTACTAATATAAATTGTAAATAATGATAGGCATGATATAACTTGAAAGACTGTTTCTCTTCATTTAAATAAAATGTTTTATGTTAACATTTGTAGCTAAATTTGCTAAATTAGTTTTTCAATTAGTCTTTTCTAATAACTTCCATATTATTAATGAATATCTTTTGAAAAGCATTAAACACATTATATATATATATATATATATATATATATATATATATATATATATATATATATATATATATATATATATATAACTAAATAATTTGGCCTTGTTAGATCATTATGTGCTTATTTATTTTGATTTATTTATTATTTGGAGATTTAGCTTTTTTTATTACATTTCAGAAAAAAAGACAAAACAAACAACAAATTAACAAAAGAACCAAGACTGTATTTTGTGCTTATTTATTTAAATGAATTTCTTTCAACTGAATTTACTAAATTAATTTCTTACTTTAGTTAAAAGATACGAATATTAAGGTCACATGATTGACAAGGTTGAAAAAAACCTTAAAAGAGATCTTGTACTAACATAAACTGATGCCTCTGATATTCATCCCTACCCAAATTAACTTTTGAGTGCAAACTCTTTGAGGTAGTGACATGGTCGTCAGTCTATCTTGTCACTTTTCATTTCTTATGTCAGCTGATATTTTATATATATCCACAGCACAAGCGTGCTTTCAATTATTTATATTTCATGTCAAATACATATTCTGCACAGTCAATTAAATTAAATAATATTTAGACTGTTAGCCCAAATAATTCAATGGATTATTTTGTCATTCTGTCCATCAATGAATCCATTATGATCACATGTCATATCCTGAAGTCTCATTCACGCATCAGCAATGAGAAACCCTTATATTGTAAAGATCATGCCGCCAAACTTGTCAATTGATTTCTTTAAGACAAAAGAATAATATGATGTATCACTAACTTAGTCCATAGTTTCCATAATGACAATGACAGATATGAAGTTTGTCATCAATCATTATATTATTACAGAGATTATTTAGCAGAGATGGGCCATTCTATTAAAATGATGAATTGGAACGCCCAACGGATGTAGAAATAAAGTCCCGCCTTACAGGTAAAAGAGACAATCACCTTTTGGATATAGACATCGCCTGTCAATCAACCCGACAACGCACAAGAGCATTAGCTATACAAGCCGAAATAAATTGCATTTTAGCACAATTTATGATACCAGTGTGTCAGATTGTACTGCTGATTTGAATAATAATAATAATCCTTTGATAATAATCTTGACCAACCGTTTAGGAGATTTCTGTCTTTTCCATTCAAGTAGATAGGAGCTGCACAGTCATTACTGGAAATAGCCTCCCAAGGGCATTCCAAAGATGATCGACAGTGGGCTGACTTGCTAGAAAGTCTTTGATTATTATCAATTTTCCTGCAGAGGATTAATATGTACATTTATGCATTTGGCAGATGCTTTTATCCAAAGTGACTTACCGTACAGCACATTCAAATATACATTTTATCAGGGTTTTTTTTTGTGTTCCCTGAGAATCTAACCATGGTCTTGGTGTTGCTAATGCAATGCTCTATCAATTTAGCAACAGGAACCCTCAGAGGAAGGCAAGCAGTAAAATGATGTCACACATGCTAATTAAAAATGTTCCCTCGGCTAGTAGGCTATACCCTCCTATCTGATATCTGTCAACAGCATTTCTGTCAAAATGTGATCAGTAGGGTTTTAAGTTTTAATATTTGCAATATTTGTCCAGTGGTTGGACTCTTAGGTTACCATCCTCACTCTTTTCCAAATGCATCTGTATGTGTAATGTAAAAAATATACATCATACGAGTGACAATGTGTTCATTTCCTTGAGATCAAGTAAAATAAATAAACAGACTATTGGTGATTATTCCACAATTACTATTGCTCCAGGTCTTGCAATAATACTGTATTGTGCCATGTTTGCTGACTAGCCAGTTTTAATCTGTATTGTGGGTTAATATTAAAACTCCTCTCTTGCTACCAAGCTTTAAAAAGACAATTTATTAAAGTACAAGTGAACAATGTTCTCTATTTCAGTATTTCTATGTTTTAATAACTGATATCACCTTAGTTTTTATTATTTTATGCTTTACCTATTCTTTTAAGCAAATACTTAGTTTAGCATAATGGTTCATAAGAGTGTGACGTTTCATCAGAGAGACATGGTTAAATACACATTAACATTCAATTTAATTCAAAAGATATCAAATGTGTGATAATGTTTTCGTTTTATTTTCTACTAAATATTTGTGGTAGATTATCATATAATTTAAATGTTTCGCTTTGGGAACAAGGCTAATCTTGCTATAGTACTGGGAAAAAACAATCCAATTTAAAGAGAACCTCAAAGTTCTCTTGAGTATTTAGCTCAAAAACTACTTTTATACATATAGACATATAAACATCTCATGGAATGTTACTATAGTTTATTCCAAAGCATAGTGTGGTGTCAACACATCATAAACAACAGTGAGTGCACAACAAAATAAATCAAGAAAAATCAATAAAGAACATTAAGGAAAAGCTGCTGCATTTAAAGCTTTATTTAGTATTAATTTCACAGTTTCAGAGACATACATTGTATGTGAGATGTTTTCACTCAGCTGCCTCTTTGCCCTTGAAAAAAAAAAAAAGATATTGAGAAAATGTATTAGTATTAAAGAAAATAAATGTGTCATTTAAATAAAGCTATAAATTTGTGGCTGAAATTTTAAAATGCATTACCTTTCCAGAATCACGGCTCTTGGCTCTGAGCTTGTTGACCTGAGATTCAGCAATGTCGGCACGCTCCTCAGCCTCCTCCAGCTCATGCTGCGACTTCCTCAATTTGGACAGGTGAGTGTTGGCTTGTTCCTCCTGCAACGCCAGGTACATAGTTCTCACAACAGCAAAACATCTAAAAAAAACAGTATTCTCAAATGAGGTACTCACAGCTTCTTCAGCCTGCCTCTTGTAAGCCTTGACCTTCAGCTGAAGCTTGTCAACCAGATCCTGCAGTCTGTTGATGTTCTTCTTATCCTCCTCAGTCTGCAGGAAATACACATACATCAGACTCGAAAAATAATGATATTAATTACACCTGAGATTTTTTTTTTTCTGTACCTGGTAGGTGAGCTCCTTCACTCTCCTCTCATATTTGCGGACACCTTTAACAGCATCAGCTCCACGCCTCTGTTCTCCCTCAACTTCAGTCTCAAGCTCACGGACCTAAAAAAAACAGATATTTTAAATCTCATTCAACTTATAGAAAATCTGTTTTGACAATCCAAAATATAATATACAGTACAATGTTAGGACATAACATACATTTCACTCTACCCACATCAAGATGATGAACATTGAAAAAAGACAAGCTTACTCTGGACTCCAGTTTCTGAAGTTGTTTCTTTCCTCCCTTCATGGCCAGATTCTCAGCCTCATCCAGACGGTGCTGCAGGTCCTTCACTGTGACTTCTAGGTTCTTTTTCATCCTCTCCAGGTGAGCACTGGTGTCCTGCTCCTTTTTGAGCTCTTCTGCCATCATTGCAGCCTAATTGAGAAAAAATGTATAAGAGTCTTTGCGACACTCCAAGAGGTCAATTTTGAATAATATTTTTGTTTAAATGGATGTCATTTTAATACTAAAAAACTAACATCAGTGATGGCCTTCTTAGCCTTCTCCTCAGCATTTCTTGCTTCCTGGACGATATCATCAACTTCACCCTGAATTTGGACAAGGTCAGCCTCAAGCTTCTTCTTGGTGTTCAGAAGGCTTGTGTTCTGAAATAGAGGAAATAGTACATAATAAAGTGAAAATATCACATCTGTATTTGATTGTTATTGTGTTTTACATTCTGTGTAATGATTACCTGAGAGTGCAGGAGTCCAACACGCTCACTGACGTCCACCAGCTCTTGTTCAGCCACTTTGCGGCCTCTCTCTGTCTGCTCCAGAGCTGCTCTCAGCTCCTCAATCTCAGCCTGCATCAGAGTGTTTCTGCGCTCCACCATGGCCACCTGCTCCTTCATGTCTTCCTGTCCTCTCAGGGCATCATCAAGGTGCAGTTGGGCATCCTGTACACAACAATTTTTTTTAGAGTTCCCTGATTCGTTTTTGCTATTAAAATTTTGTTCAACATACTCTATTATTTGCATACTTGTAAAACCGAAAGCCAGAGAGAGGTCACATACCTTGAGTTGTCCCTGAACATTCCTCAGCTGTTTCTGTGATTCAGAAGCCTGCCTATTGGAATGGCTCAGCTGAATCTCCATCTCATTAAGATCTCCCTCCATCTTCTTCTTGATTCTCAGGGCATCATTCCTGCTCCTGACCTCAGAGTCCAGAGTGCTCTGCATGGACTCAGTGACTCTCTGGCTGTTCCTCTTGATCTGCTCAATCTCCTCATCCTTCTCTGCAAGCTTCCTGTCAATCTCACCCTTGACCTGATTTAGCTCAAGCTGGACACGAAGAATCTTGGACTCTTCATGCTCCAGGGTGCCCTGTTAATAGTCATATAAAAGTTTAAAGAGCAAAATTCTTCAGAACAAAGTAGCGTATTAGTTCTAGCAAGGTGTTAACAATTTAGTTTTTTAATATCTTTATTTTATATTATTTTATTTGGATTTTTGACTGTGTTGTAAAGGAAAGTTGAGTGTAGACATAATCTGACACAATCTAACAATTTAAATCTAAATATTCAGGTACTCACTTCAGCCTCTTCCAGAGCAGTCTGAATCTCAGCCTTTTCAGTCTCCACTGCCTTTTGGACTTCTCCAGCTCATGAATGCTCTTACCAGTCTCACCTAACTGCTCTGTAAGATCTGAGATCTCCTCTATGAAAGAGAAATAAAACATGATCTATCTCTTATGAAAAGTACATATACACTGTGAAATATTACAGATTCTGTTTGGAAGAACATTGTTTAATTCTGTCAGACAACATCCAATATATGCAAAACTCTAGCAGTGTAGATTAATTATATTTATTAATGATTCTACTTATTAATTTAAGAATTGCTTACGCTGCAGATTCTTGTTTTCTCTCTTGAGTGTCTCCAATTGATCCAGACTCTCCTCATAGGAGTTTTTCATCTTGAACAGCTCAGTGCTGAGTGAGCGAGCCTCTTTCTGAGAACCTTCCAGCTCTGCCTGACCTTCCTCGTACTTCTGCTTCCATTCTGCCAGGACCTTAGGTTGAGATATTTCAGATTAACCTTAAAATATTATTACTTTCCTAATTTACCTTGTGAGAGAAATTATCATATCACAGAAAAACTTTAATAATTTACCTTGTCAAAGTTTCTCTGCTTCTTGTCAAGGTTGGCAGCCAAGCCATTGGCTCTCTCCACATCAATCATGAGGTCCTCCACTTCACCTTGAAGTCTTTGTTTGGTCTTATCCAGGGAGGCACATTTGGAGTTCACTGCCTCAATTTGTTCCTCTGCCTCTTGCAGACGCTGAGCCAGCTTCTTCCTGTTATGAATTTGTCAACATTAATCTTATGATGAAAATTTTTCACATTTGAACACGTTTATAAGCTCTTCTGAAGTTCATACTTGGACTCTTCAAGCTCCTCTGTGCGCTGGATGGCATCAGTTTCATATTTGGTTCTCCACTGAGCAACCTCACTGTTGGCCTTAGACATTCCCGCTGCAGCTCAGCCTTTGCCTCCTGTTCTTCCTCAAACTGCTTCATGGAGCAGGTCGCAGTCATGACGGGCTGACTGCACAGCATGAGCCAGAGCATTCTTGGCCTAGGAGACCAAGTTAGATGATGTTAGCTATGTTCTTTTGTAAGTAGTAACTGACAAGTATATATTTCTAATTATTACATTCTATTACCTTAACCTCCTCTTCAATCTGCCTCTTAAGCTCCTCAGTTTGTTGAGTGAAAGCTTGTTTGCCTCTAGTGAGCTGAGAAATTAGAGCTTCCTTCTCCTCCAGCTGGCGACCAAACTCACCTTTTGAGATTTTGATGTAATATGTCAGTTTGTGGCATATCTATGTAAGTTTAGTTCAAATGGAACTGTTTACTGATGCCATCAGAAGAACAGTTGTCATACATTACCACAAATAATCATCAGTGGACATTGGTGTTCATTTATATATTTTTATAATGGCTTATCTATTGCTACCAATTATGTATAAACAAAAAGTGACCGCTGCAATTTTAATTTCCAGTCAAGGCATTCCTTAATGGATGAAATTAAATGCTAAATAATCTTGTTTCATATTAATAAATAATGTACAATATTGTACCATTTTCAGTTTGAAGTCTTGCTCTTTGGGCACTGAGGTCATTTAACTGGCGAAGGTTCTCATCATTCTTGGACTTAATTTCACTGAGTTGGTCCTCAAGGGTGCGGCACATCTTCTCAAGATTAGCCTGCAAAGACCAAAGTCATTAGATCTTTCTTAATCCTAAGAAAGCCAGATCTTTCTTAAAAACACGACATATTCATTTAAAGTTATAGCTCTCAACCTTTGCTTTGGCCACAGCCTCCATGTTGCTGGAGAGATCATCAATCTCCATTTTGTATTCACTCTTCTCCTTCTCAAGCTTTTGCTTGACACGCTGGAGGTTGTCGATTTGCTCTCCCAGCTCAGCCACACTGTCGGCCTGCTTCTTGCGGAGGGCAGCAGCAGTGGCTTCATGCTGGAGGGTGGCCTCTTCAAGGTCACGACGCAGCTTCTGGAATTCAGCCTCACGCTTCTTATTCATCTCAATCTGAGCAGCAGTTGCTCCACCAGCCTCCTCAAGCCTCTCACTGATCTCCTCAAGTTCCCTGGAGAGATCAGCTCTCTGCTTCTCCACCTTTGCACGAGCAGCACGCTCAGCCTCGATCTCTTCCTCCAGTTCCTCAATGCGTGCCTACAGGGGCAATTAGTGAAAAGTTATAGATCTTGATTTGACTATTTTCAACAATGCTACAAAAGAGACCAATTAAATACCTGAAGCTCCTTGATCTTCTTCTGGAGTTGAGCTCCCAAAGATTGTTCATCTTCAATCTTGCTGAGCAGCTGGCTTGTTTCAAAGTCTTTCCTGTTGAAATTAAGCAAAAACATGTTTGCAATATGTCAAGATAAGTTATAATGTTGTCACATTTCTTGAGTCATGTTTTTTGATTTTTTTTTAGATTCCCACTTTTTCAGTTTCTCATCTGATTGCTGCTTGTCATTCTCCAGGTCCATGATGGATTCTTGGGCCAGTTTCAGGTCCCCTTCTAGCTTTCTCTTGGCTCTCTCAAGGTCCATGCGGAGCTTCTTCTCTTGTTCAAGGGAACCCTCAAGCTATAGGTCAACAACATGTCAAATATTTTCATGTAAAAATTAAAAGGACATACGGAATTTATTAAATAAGAAGCATGTTTGTATAATAACTTACGTCATCAACTTGCTGCTCAAGCTTCGTCTTGGCTTTGGTCAGGGTGTTGACTTTGTCCTCCTCTGCCTGGAGATCATCCAGAGTCTGCTGATGTGCCTCTTGGAGGGCTTTCTTCTCCTTTGTAAGCTTGGCAAGGCTCTCATCCTGTGCTGCCATTTCCTCAGTCAGGTTCTTGACCTGTGTGATTTGTGGTACCAAATTAGCTTATATTTTTCAATGAATATTCTATACCAAAGTATAAAGACAGAAATAAAATTGCATGTTAAACCAACTCAATCTCAAACCTTATTTTCAGTGGCATGTTTCTCCTTTTCCACTTTAGCCAAGGTGAGCTCCAGGTCATCAATGTCTTTCTTCAGCTCAGAGCACTCATCCTCCAGTTTCCTCTTCTTGGCTGTGAGTTCAGCATTGATTTCTTCCTCATCTTCCAGTCTCTCAGTTGTCTCTTTGAGTTTAGCTTCAAGCTGGATTTTGCTCTTGATCAGACCCTCACACCTCTCCTCGGCATCTGAGAGATTCTCACCTTCCTGACAGGGGAAAAAAAGGATTTTACATATCTTTGTTGAAAATATGTATAATTTTTAAAAGGAACTTTCAGTAAATTAATTAGTGCATACTCACAGAGGCTACTTGAAGCTGCAGATCATTCTTCTCTTGCAGCAGTGAAACCATCTTCTCCTCAAGCTCTTTCTTTTGGCTTCAGCCTTGGCAAGATTTTCTTTGCATTTTGTATAGTCCTCTTTCATGTTTGCCAGCTCCTTCTCAGTCTCAGCACTCTTCAGCAGAGGCTTAATCTTGTAGTAAACCTTCATCCATGGCCAGTGTTTGGCGTTCATGAATGAGCGGATGTTGTATTGGATAGTGTATATTGCATCCCTGATAAAACAAATTAAAATGATTAAATATTGCTATTTTTTTTTGTTAATTTACTATATTTTCACCGGTCAACCCAGTACTCCTGAATCTAGTATTCAGTGTTTTTATTTTACTCAGATGAATGAATCTGATATTTATATTTCTTAAATATTGTGTTTCCAAGATGACAATATAATGAAATACAATTATTGGTCATGAATGGTTATTGATACATATATTTATACGATGTGTTTTCTAATATTATTCCGTTAGCACTGCTAGCTCATGGCATATGAATCACTGGAGTAAACCAGAGTTCATTGTCCTGTTTCATGACACTACTGACCTCCTTTCTGTCATCTTTACAAACTCCCTCCTCATCAGATAACCACGGCAGAGAGCCTGAGTCATTGTGACCAGAGCTGCCAGTTTCTCATCACGCATCTCCTCAAGAGTACCCAGAAGACCAGCTTTGAAGAACACCTGAATTCATGCATAATAACGCAGAGTATGTTTAAATCATAGCTGAAAAATACAGTATGGTTATTTAATTTTGAAATTGTTTTATTGATGAATATAACCTTTGTGTGCCCAAATCTATACTCGTCATGATTAACATCGATGGATCCCAGGAGTTTCTCAGAGGCTTTCTTGTTGTCCATAAACTGTCCCTCAGGGATAACACTGGCATTCAACACCTTGTATCTGTAGAGGATTTATTAAAATGCTTCATATCTTTACGTTGAGAGAACCCTCCAAGAGGAAGTAGTATTTTAATGCAGTCATATTTACCTCTGTTTGAAGTCACCATAGAGGATTCTGCTGGGGAAACCTTTTCTGCAAATTCTGATACCCTCCAGTACACCGTTACACCTCAGCTGGTGGATAACCAGGAAGTTCTCCATGAGACCTGTACAGAACAATTTGCATCCTAAGGTTGGTACATGCACAGTTCATGTGATCATTTTCATATATTGTGTTGATATCAGAATATCTGTAAGTCCTTCATTACTTTACCTGGAGTCTTGGACTCATTGGGAATTAGACAACGCACAAAGTGAGGATGAGTGCTCCTCAAGTTGGTCATAAGCTTGCCCAAGTTCTCCTGTGGAGAATAAAAAATGGTTCTCAGTTTTTCTAATGAATTAATATTGTTTTTATATCCATTTCAGAATCCTCTTACATACCCTGAACTGGGAGGACACAGTCTGCATGGAGCCACCCTTCTTCTTGCCTCCCTTCTTGCCAGTTTCTTTACAAACATTGAAACAATGAGCCAATTTCCTAATTCATATTAGCAAATTCAATCATTCTGTACTTATAATATTCACTTGTAATTCATACAATCACTTACCCTCAACAACAGGTGGGTAGAGAGTAGCCAGAAGTTTGACAGAAGATTTCTGGTACAGCTGCAGAACAGACTCATTCAGTGGATCCTTGTTCTTGTCCAACCAGCCAGTGATGTTGTAATCCACAGTTCCAGCGTAGTGAACCAGAGAGAAGTGGGCCTCAGCTTTGCCTTTGGCAGGCTTTGGTTTCTGGAAGGCTTGGTTTTTGCCAAGGTGTTGATCATAGAGTTTGTTCTTGAAGGAATTGTCTGTAGCCTTGGGGAACATGCACTCCTCTTCAAGGATGGAGAATATACCCATGGGCTATTTGTAAATAGATGAAAAGTAATATTAAATGTTTCAAATTTTGAGAAGAGCAAATTACAAATATTTAGAAGTAAGCCAGTAAAAACCTTCTCAATGAGCTCAATACAAGCAGCCAAGTCCATGCCAAAGTCAATGAACTCCCAAATAATGCCCTCCTTCTTGTACTCCTCTTGTTCCAGCACAAACATGTGGTGGTTGAAGAATTGTTGCAGTTTCTCATTGGTGAAGTTGATGCAAAGCTGCTCCATACTGTTATACTGGAGGAGAGAGAGGGAGAGAGAGAGAGAGAGAGAGAGAGATTTACTGAGCACTGAATCTGATTCAACTTGCATTTAAATTATATAATAGAAAACTTCTTACATCAAAGATCTCAAAACCAGCAATATCCAGCACACCAATGAAGAACTGTCTGGCTTGTTTTGTGTCCAACATTTGGTTGATACGAATGACCATCCACAAGAACATCCTCTCATAGATAGATTTTGCCAAAGCGCTAACAGAGTTGTACACCTGTGAATTGGATTTAGTGTAAATATTATTGAAACTTTCTCTGCTTTTGCAATGATTTGTCTTAGTTGGCAAGTCTTGCTTCTTGACACTTTTTACTACTACATACCTGTGGCACGGTTTGACCTTTGGTCACAAACTCATTTCCGACCTTCACTCTGGGGTAGCACAAAGCCTTCAGCATATCAGCAGAGTTCAAGCCCAGAAGGTAGCCAATTTTGTCAGCCTCTGCCAATTAAAACATTTAAAAAAATCTATCCCATTACTTGACAATTAAAACAAACCTTTTCACCATGCAAATAGAAAGGGATAGCTCAGTAGAGGATAGAATAAATTTAAACTATTTCGTCTTACCCTCTGTGCCATCAGGCTCAGCTTGCTCCTCACGCTGCTTCTGCTTGAACTTCAAGTTACCATGATGCAGCACAGCTCCAGTGAACTTGTAGATGCCCATCTTCTCCTCATTACTAAAGCCCAGAATGTCAATAGCAGTCTAGATATTACAGTAGAGGATGAGAACTAGGATCTGACATATTTATATAGCAAATGTCATTAATCAGATTAGCAATGACTCACATCAGTTGCAACCAACTCCTCTTTATCATCAATGCTTGCCACTGTGATCTGACCCTGACTGCACATGGGGAAGTCATAGGGGTTGGTGGTAATGAGTGTCATTTCTGTAAGATACACAGAGCATTTATGAGATTTTTTACAATCTTATTTTGCATTTTAAAAAGAAATTTGATTTAAATGTTTTCCAATTACCAATCAGCTCAGGCTTATGGTTGGTCATCATCTGGTAGAAGATGTGGTAGCCTCTCTCATCTGGAAGCTGGAATGATACTCTAGACTTCTCCAGCAGATCTGTTGAGAGAACGTAACAAAGTCATGTTCTGAAGAGTGATAGACAAAGAACAATATACAGATTGATCAATTAAAAGCATGTCCACCTACATGTCTCAATATCAGCACTAGCCAGTTTTCCAGTTGTGCCAAAGTGAATTCTGATGAATTTACCCTGTTTAAAACAAAATAACATTGTTGCTATTGAGCAAAAACAACAAGCTTTATAAAACCTAAACAGGTGTCTTGAGGAACTGTTTATAGGAAAAACCCAACTGACCAATTGCATTTTATGTAAATAATAACTGGTAAACTTACAAAACGAGATGAGTTGTCATTTCTCACAGTCTTGGCATTACCATAGGCCTCAAGCAGAGGGTTGGCAGCAATGATCTGGTCTTCAAGAGATCCCTGTTGTTTGAAGGATTTTAATTTATTTTCCGTCTCACGTCTATCATTTGCAGGAAATATTTTACAAAATTGTATGTGTATTTTACAAATTCAACTAATGTTCAGTATAGTAGTCATATATTGATTGTAACTCTCTGAAATTATTATTTTTTTTTTTATTTTACATATGAACATAGATTTAGTTCTCATACTATACCTGCATTTTGCCAGAAGCTTGCTCTTTCTTCTTTTCACCACCCGACACTGCAACTGTGGCAAAGTACTGAATGACACGTTTGGTGTTCACAGTCTTTCCAGCACCAGATTCTCCACTGGTTTATGAGAGATGATAAGACAGAAGATGATTAAACATGTACAAATTCCATGAGAAGGAAATATAACTGTACTTTACATCTCATAACAGTAGATACATACGTAATCAGGACAGACTGGTTCTCTCTGTCTGTAAAGTCAAAGGTAATAATGTTTAAGTAATTGTTTTATAAAATCTAGGTTTATGAATTTCACAGATCAAAATCACTTTTTTAAATGTAAGATCTTACCAGTAAGCATGAACTGATAGGCATTGTCAGAGACAGAGAAGATGTGGGGTGGGGCCTCCATACGCTTTTTGCCTCTGTAGGCAGCCACCACTTCTGCATCATACACTGGGAGCCACTTGTAGGGGTTCACAGTAGCACAGAACAGTCCAGAGTAGGTCTGAAAGGAGCAGATAAGTGGTCAGATTACAGCATCACAGACAAATGTAATTTTAACTACAAATGTAACGACACACTACATCATGGCTATTAATTATCTTCTAAAAAGTGTGTGGAGGAACAAACATTATAACCCCATTTATAATTGTTTCTACGCCACTGATTTAGACGCCGATTTACATGATTTCATAACTTACGTAGATCATCCATGCTGCATAACGCTCTTTGAGGTTATAAAGCACAGAAGCTTCATTGAGATGGGTCATCATGGCCATGTCCTCAATCTTGTCATACTTGGGAGGATTCATTGGGAAGACATCATCCTCCTTAGCAACTCTATCCTATAATGGTCATTTATTAGATTTGCCAGAGGAAATTTGCAATGATTAATGTATTGAGCTTCTAGTTTACATGGAATAAGGAAAATTCACCTCCTTAGTGTCAAGCACAGTAACGGTGACTTTGCCACCATCTCTGCTCTTGATTGTTCCTTTGACGTACAGATCTTTAACATCAACTACATAGCAAGCAGACTTAGCATCAAAGGGCTTGTTCTGAGCCTCAATTCTCTCCTTCTCAGGCTTACGTAGATATATGGCAGCCTTGCCATAAACGGCCATCTCCGCATCCGTACTCATGATGGCAGCTTTCTGCTGCAATTCAAAGATGTTCACAGCCACGTGTAAAAAACATTTTTTAAATGACAGCATAAAGATCATTCAAAACCCAGTTATCATGATTACTACACCTCAGTCTTCAGTGGAAGCACAGTGTATTTTAGTAATGTATTTTGACTATAAGGCTGCTGTCTACCTCTTATGATATCATTATTTATTCTGGAAATACCCCAGGATGCAGAATGGCTACAAATAGTGAACATAATAAACTATTATAACACGGATCTGTTGAATGCTTGATTCTGATTGGTTCATGGTCATTCTAAGGTGTGCTATTATTTTTCAAGGAAATCCACGGCTATAAAGTAGTTCCAGTTCTTGATTGCATAACGTTTCCATATCACTTCGCTTAGTTATTTCAAAGAGCCCTACAGGCTACCGCAACAAAATAACAAATTAAAACAAAGTCATTGGTTAAAGTAAATCGCTTACGAACGTCAGAACAATGTCTAAAATATCCTACATTTATTACAATTTTGGTTAAAAAGAGCCATCGCGCTCCCTCGTCTCCCCCGCACTTACACACTCTCACACACGTAGCAGAATTAATTTGAGCAGAATTAAATAAAAATGTTAAATTTTCAATCGTCATGTCAACGCGCACTCCTGCATCTCAGTGGGGGTGAATAATGTTTTTAAGTTTTACAACAGGAATATGGCAACACGCATCTTGGCAATGTTTAAGTGATGTTACTTCTGACAAGAACTGCAAAAAAATGTAATCCCAGAAGTGAGATATCTAATTTTCTCAGTTTCTCTCTTTCGATCCCTCAAATACAAACTCTCTCACACTCACAGACACACACAGTGTGACTGTCTTAGAACTTGACGTTTTCGAATTCGCTACGAAGGCTCTGCCTGTATTAAAGAAGGACGCTGAATCTGTGGCGAAAGAAATTAGTTCCTCTCATAAGAGCGTTTTAGGGACGAAAACCAGCGCTGTCTTGAGATAAACCCCAAATGATGTCTTAAGGTGTGGTAACCATGGTATAAGCGAAATTATTGACTCCGAACCATTGAATTGTTGAGAAATAATGCACACCCGAGGTGTAATAGTCACTCCGCTGCGCATCGTGACTGCATTACTGCATTACCACCTCATGTGTGCATTCTTTTTTCAACAGTTCAGGTCCATCGTCAATTGTTCCTTACATATCTTAATTGTTGCTTTCTAGACAACTCTCTATGATGATTTTCACTAAATGTTTGTGTAATATGTGAGTGAATGGTTTTGGGATAACTGTCTGTCTGTCCGTCTTTTTTTTCTGTTTCTTTTTCTTTTTGTACTATTTTGGTTGTTTGAGCTGGTCTTAAGAGTAGTTATTTGCATCTTTACCTTCCCACACTTCTATAAGCTCTGATGACGGTCCTCAACACTGTAACACATAAAAGAAGGTTACCTTCTACCTGAAAACCATTTTAATGAAAACCTATATTATAAAACTAGTAAAATTACATGTTTTATGAATGCATAAATTGCATTACAAATTATGTTGCAGTTGAGATACTCCAGCTACTCATGCTCTTAACTAACTTGAATTGTTGTCATCTAGTAATACCCTGTTGTGGTTCTGTTTATTTTTAAAAGCTATGTTCTGCTCATAATTAAAAGTTCAACTCACCTCGAACAAGCCTGGCTGGTCTTCTGAGCGCAATGGTTTGCATGACAGCCCCTGCTCTTTATACTACATTTGCTTTGCCAGCATTGCAGAAGTTAAATGTGGCCAACACCAAATATGGCTCAAATGTGAGTTAAGAAATTGATTAGCTGGGCCATTTGGTGCTCGCCAGAGTTGGAAATAGAAAATATGGAAATAACTAATCATTTAGGATATCTTGTTAAAAGGTTTTCTTACCTCATAATTTAGCTTGATCATTAAGCTTTGAAATTAGTGAATTTAAAATGAAAAAGTGTAACACATTATTTTACAGTGTATTATTATTATTATTTATAACTAAAATAAGTACAAGCAACTACACAAAATAATAATACAGAAGGTACATCATGTATTTCATTGGTATTACTTTTAAATACATAGTAACATACTAAAATAAAGTTTGACCTCAAAATGTTGCTAGCTAATAGAATTCATTAAGACATCGTTCAGCATCTGCAGATATTGCTGGAGCCTTAAATTCCTTTTCATATGTCCCATAATTGCTTGTTAAGATTTGTTGATTTCACATATTTGATTCCAAAAGGGAAATGCAAATGTTTAAAATGCTAGTCATATCATCCTGCTAATTTGCTTATCTTGAATAATTTCAACTAATGAATAATAGCTGTCAAGTAAATCATTAAATACGTGGACTGATGTTGTGTAAAAAAAAAAGAAAATTTTAAAAACATTTGGTAATTATTTTGAGCAAACTTTGGATAGTTTGGACAGTGTAAAAACTATAATTTAATTATTTTCTATGTCATTTTAACTGGTCTGTATAGGCAAACTATTATTGATATTAACAAATCAGTACCATGGTGGATTTATGTAGCCTAGATATTTTCTATTTACTTAAAATCCAATATCATCATGATGACATCAGAATAACACAGCATTTGCATATACGTATGTCTTTATTTATATGATATTTAAATGCTTTGATTGATTGGTTTGCATGCCACAGACAGGCACACTCAAGGATCAAATTTCTCAGTCTAAAAGACTTGGACCTGTGTATGGCTGCAGTAAAGATTGTTCTAATACTGGCTCCAGTGCAACTGTCTTTTCTTATGTTTACTAATATGAATTGTAATGATATACATATTGTATAACTTATGTTTCAGACTACTGCTAATTTTATTTTTAAATAAATCTTTTTATGCTTATATTTATAGCAAAATCATGTATTTGCTATTTTCCAATTTGTCTTTTCTTACTACACATATTGATAAAGATTGTTCATTTATCACTTTAATTTAAAAGATAAGACTATTAAGGTCACATGATTGACAAGGTTGAAAAAACCTTAAAGGAGATCTTGTACTAACATAAACTGATGCCTCTGATATTGATCCCTACCCAAATTATTTTTTGATTGCAAACTTTTTGAGGTAGTGACATGGTCATCAGTCTATCTTGTCACTTTTCATTTCTTACCCAGTGCTGTATTTACTTAAAAAATAGTAAGCCACTACAACTTACTATTATTTTTCATCTTAAACTGTAATATGATTACTTTACTAATTACTTAACTGAAGAAGTAATCACATTACTAATTACTTTACTCTCTAAAACACATTTCTGCTCAACAAATTCAAAATAACATCTATATTTCTAACTTATTTCTTGTTACACACAAGTCATACCCTCACAAACTCACATTTCTCCGTCACAATGACTTGTTTCTGAGCCATAATTAATGTATTCTACATAAATAATGTATTTGAAATAAGCATATCCCTATAATGTAATGTACTTAAAATTAAATTAACTGAAAGTCAGTAACTGTAATCTGATTACAATAATTTAAATGTTATGCATTATACTACTTTTTTTGCTTAAAATTAATTAGTTTACAGTAACTAATTACTATGTAATTGGATTACACCCAACACTGTTCTTACATCAGCCCATATTTGATAAAACCACAGTACAAGCATGCCTTCAATTATTGCCATTTGTCAAATATACTGTAAATTCTACACAATCAATTAAATTAAAGAATATTGAGACTGTTAGCACATTTAATTCAATTTATTATTTTGCCATATTTTGTATCAGTGAATGGCAATTTAAAGTGATGTTTTGGTGTTACTCAGAGGTCAGGATATAAGTTTAAATCTTTTGAAATGAAAATGCTTAATATTAAATCGTCAGATATAAATAAAAAATTGTCGTCTTTTGCTCTTGCGACAGTACATTCCCTGAGCACTTTATTAGGAACACTTGTACACCTATTTATTCATGCAATTATCTAATCAGCCAATCATGTGGCCGCAGTGCAAAGCATAAAATCTTGCAGATACGGGTCAGGAGCTTCAGTTAATGTTCACATCAACCATCAGCATGGGGAAAAAATGTGATCACAGTAATTTCGACAGCGGAATGATTGTTGGTGCCAGACGGACTGGTTTGAGAATTTATGTAAATGCTGATCTCCTGAGACAGGGTCGTACTGGCCATCGGGAGATTTCCCGAATGGACAGTCAAAGTAATGGCCTCATTATGCAGAACGGGCCACAATACGGCACCATGATATGATGAAAGGGGGCAGCGATATGCAGAAAAGGACAACTCTGTTGGGGTCAGACAAAATGTAACAGGACCTCCTCATCGCCATGATCATATGCTAGATTGAATTCTGTCATATGGAGTTGATGTTGACAATATAGCAATTCTGCCGCAAAGTGATGATATTTCAGATCATTACCTTGTCTCTTGTATGCTGTCCTTTGCTAGGGTCACTCAATCTACGCTGCGTTATCAATCAGGTAGAACATTTTATTTTACCACTAAAGATAGCTTCACTAATAATATTGCAGATTTGTCTCAAATACTCAGTAAGCCAAAAAGTTAAGAAGAACTTGTAGTCACAGAACATTATACTCTAAAAACACTCTAGATTGTGGATACTGGCTCTCCCTGTCTCCTGAGATGCAGCAGGACTATGAACTCTGTGTTACTGCTTTAAATTAAGTTTTTGGAAGGAAACCATTTTTACTGCACTACTCAAACTTTTGTGAATGCCAGGCAGCGCATGCCCAAAGAACCGCTGGAGGTATTTACTCCAGAGATTACAAGACTTGTTTTGGAGGCATTTCCAAATTATGGTGAGTTTGCCATTGCGATGGAAAGGTTCAGACAGGTCATAGCTTGCCTTGACCCTGTTCGTCAAGCAAAATGTCATGAACATGGTGCTACCAGCCTCGATGAAGCTAATTAGCTATTTCATGTAAATGGGAATGAGCACAAGAAGTTCTCAGGCTAGCTCCCCTTTCCCTCTCTAATCAACATGCTACTCAAATACCTCAATTATCTACAACTACAAACTCATCCAACATGGAGTCGCTTTCAGCGATGGTGTCCACAAAGGCTGTGTCGACCTCAGCGGAGTCCTCTGAACATTTGTCAGTGTTTAAACAGCTAACTGTTGATGCTAAGACTCTCTGGATAGAGGTCAGTCAATTAAAGAGACAGCATGAGCATGTACCACATGGTTTTCAACATGATTCCTCTAGACAGGTATGTTACTCACCTGAGCATGGTAGAGATAAACACCGCCATTCTCCACACTCATCCCCAAGGAGGTATGCACACTCATCTATGTCTCCTTGGCATTGCTCCTCCTCCCGTGCTGGCTACTCTGCCAGCGGTCCTCCACCTGATTATACTAGATGACGCTACTTACCTTCACCTCCATCCCCTCCACATCATAGAGACTATCTCTATTCCTCCATCCATCGGGATGCTGACAGATATCGGAGCAATGACCACCGTCACGTCAGCCCAGCTCTTCATCATTGACATCGCCACATCAGCCCGACCTCCAATCAGCAAGGTCATCGCTGCACTTCCAATCAGTGGGATCATCACAAGACAGGCTGGCACTCCAACAGGTTATCCAGAGAGCCACACAACCTACAGCTTTCCAGTAATCATTTGCCATCGCCCAGTGATCGTCAACACGTTAGTTTTGTCGATGAGGACATCGATCTTCAGGGAAACGGCTGGTAGCAGCTACTACAGGCCAAGTGTCTGCTGAGCCTGAGAGTGGGCCTAAACCAACTGAACTGGTAACGTCTTACATCCCCACACCTTATGTTTTTGCTGTCATTGAGAACACTGCCATACAATATTTTGTAGACACAGGTTCAGAAATGTCATTGATTAGTGAATCACTGAGAATGTCCATGCCCTTTCTCATGAAAAATCAAATTCTATTTAAATAAATATTCTGGCAAATATTCAATCCCCTATGGGTGAGCCAGAACTCCCATGCAATTATACAGGACTTTTGGACCCTGAAACTCATACAGTACCAGGTCTTTTTGTAGCACGTACCGTAACCCCTGTCAAAGTTGGTGTAACTTCTGTTCAAGTCATGAATCCAACAAGTGTTGATTGTCATGTTCCCCGTGGCACTAGGCTAGGTGAGTTTCATTCCTTAGTCAGTCAGACAGGTGAAGAATATGCAGTGTTTGTCAAGTAGCTCAAGTACAGTATGTTTCAACGACTCATGGAGCTGGTGCTTCGTGGACTCCATTGGAAAGTTTGTCTTGTCTACCTTGATGATGTTCTTGCATTCAGTCAGACGTTCAGTGAACATCTTAACAGCCTGGAGGAAGTGTTCAGTCGTTTCCGGTCTGCAGGCCTACTCCCAGAACTGTCACTGAAGTGAGAGCCTTTGTTGGTCTCTGCTCCTATTATAGAAGGTTTGTTAGAAATGTTGCCATCATTGCCATTCCCCTACATGCGCTCACACAGAAAGGTGCTGTTCTCCAGTGGTCGAGTGAATGTGAGGGTGCTTTCCAATCGTTGAAACACTCCCTCGCTAGTCCTCCCATTGTGGCTCATCCTATATTTACACAGCCATTTCTGTTGTACACAGATGCCTCTCAGGACTGTATAGGATCAGTGCTTCCTCAGATTCAGGATAAGAAGGAGCATGTAATTGCATAAGCAAGTCACTCTCTCTCTCCTTCGGAAGGGAAATTGCCAACTTATGACCATGAGCTTTGGGGTGTGGTATGGTCAGTCAGACATTTCAGACATTTCTTGTCAGGATCTCCTTTCACTGACGTTGTCACTGACCACAAACCCTTGTTGAATGTGAAGAAGGCCCCAGTTGATAATGATCCAACGGGTAGAAGAGCATGTTGGATACTTGAACTGGATGTTTACGACTTCACCATCCTTCACAGAGAAGGAAAGCAGCAAAGTAATGCTGATTCCATGTCCAGGTGTCCTAGCTCACCTGTGAAAAAAAACTAAAGCAGTTCAGTGTAATTTCTAGCACCAACATCGCTGTAGGAGTTCCCTCTTCTGACAAAATGTAGAACATTTTTGATGTTCTTCCTGACCCTGGTCTGACACTATCGGTTGACTTAAAAGAATTGCAAGCTTAGCAAAGGGCTGATTTTTGTCTAAATTCGGTCATAGACTGGAAAGAGAAAAGTAATTAAAGGCTAGCACTAGGCAGAATTAAGCATTCCTCTGCCAACTAGAGAAAGTTCTGGCATGAATTTCCCAAATTGTCAGTCCAAGATGGAATTTTGTGCCATAAAGTGAAACCCTCTCCTCATATCCCACATGCTTACCAAAATTTCATACCTGTAGTACTCATCCCCAATTTTCTTAAGTGTATCCATGGAGAGAAGTTTAGTGGACATTTAGGTGCTGAGCACACTTTACTGAGAGCCAGGAAAATCTGTTACTGGCTTTACATGTCTCGAGATATCCAGAAACACTGTGCTGAATGTTTATCCTGTCAGTCCTGTAGTGCTACCACTCATGAAATGTCCCCAATGCAGTCCATTCACGCATAGAGACCATTCCAAAAGATTGCTGCAGATATTACAGAGTTACCTGTTTCTTCACAAGGGAATTGGTTGTGATGGACGATTACACACGCTTTATAAACCTTTACCCTCTGAGAGATCAGCAAGCTACAACTGTTGCACAGGGCTTTTTCGAGGATTACATCAAACCGCATTGAAATCCCTGAGTCAATCCATTCTGACCAAGGTAGACAGTTTGAGTCTGATTTGATTAAACATTTATGCAATCAACTTGGAATCAAGAAAACACGAACCTCTCCCTACAATGCACAATGTGATGGTATGGTCGAAAGACTATATCGCACATTGAAAAATCAACTTTCTAAGTATATCTACTGAATGAGAGTGGAGGTGAATGGGATAAAAATCTGCCTCAAGTGGAGTTGGCTTAATAACTCAAGTGTTCATTCAAGTACTGGGTTTTCTCCTTTTTTCTTGCACATGGAAGGGAACCGTGTTTACCTGTTGAGATCCTCTTGAACTGTAGTGCTGCGGGGACCTCCTGTACACCAGGCACACCAGCAGATCATGCCAGTGCTTTGACCACACGTTTGTGATTTGCCTTCAGAGATGCGGCTGCACAGTCTACAGCTCCTAAGCTGAATCAGAAACAACAGTGACAAAAGGACATTTTTACACCCACATAAAGAAGGGGAACTTGTGCTTTTGGATGATTCAGCTCAGAAGCAGAATAAGCTGGCTACAAAATGGAAAGGGCCATATATAGTTCTGAGACGTATGGATAAAGAAAACCGCCCAGGTGTAACTTATGAGATCACTGACCCAAAGAATCCCCAGTCAAGGAACTGGGTGGTTCATCACAATCGCTTGAAGCCTTACAAGGGTTCTTTGTTGAACATGCCTGCCAGTTCCTCTCAGGTATCTGTGCCTTCTGATGTTTGTAGTACAAACGCCCCTCAGCATTATTTTCCCCTCAATGCACTGTCAGGAGCGTTCGAACTCCTACTCCACCTTATGTGCCTAAGCAAACTGTAAAGCACACAGCTTATGCTGCAGGTACTGAATATTCAGCTCAAACTGTTTCTCTGTCTCAGCCTGAGACTGTACCAATGCCATGTCTACATCCTAGCACCTTGCTGTCCCCTGGTACGGTCCCTTCCCCATCAGTAGATTCATCTCAGTTTACCTGTAGTGGCCGCACAGTGAGGAAACCTGAAATGTTCAAAGACTTTGTTTGTTAATGCCTATTGACTCTTCTGTGTACTTGCTCACTGGAACAGTATATGATCATAATGGAATTAGTTACACAGTGTTGTGTTTAAAAGAATGTGATGCTTAAAATCTACAACAATTGTTGTTCCAGATTATTTGACTCTGATAATTGCGTATTGCACACATATATATTACTGCTTACTGCACTCCATGTTCATGATATGTGTAACGTTCCGGTGTTGTCTGTCCTATGTTCTCTGTTTTCACCCATCACGTTTATGTCATGTTTCCTGGTCTGCTCCATGTTTTCCATCTCACCTGTCACCGCTCCCATTCCATGTCACGTTTTCCCTGTTGTCCGCCTGTAGTCTCACTGGCCGAGCGTAAAACTGCAATTCCCACAATTCCCGGCCCCTCTCACTGCCTGCACTCTTCATTGTTCTCACCTGTGTCTCGTTGAGTCTTCATTGTGTTTGTGTATTTAACCGTGTCTGTTTCTCCTTTCCCTTGTCGGTCTTTGATGTATGTGGACGTCTGTTATCCATGCTCTTGGTCTTTGTTTTCTCCCGTGGAACCCTTGGTATGCTCGCCGTGTTTGGTTAACCCTTTGTATGCCCTCCGTGTTTTGTTTTACCCTTTTTCCCCTCGTGGATGTTTTCTTTGTTCGTGTTTTGTTTTGTGATTTAATAAAAGATTCCGCTGCAAGTAGATCCCTTGTCCCGTGCCTACCTTCACCGTCATTCGTGACAGAAAGACCAACCGCAAATGGATCTAGCAGCGGTTTTCACCACACTGGCCATGCAGGTTTTCCCGTTCGCGAGTACTCACGGCTCTTCTCCATGGTCGCCATCCACACCGGGTTCGACGACGCTTCCCTGAAGCTCATCTACCGGGGGGTTACCATCAGCCCAGTGGCGGGAAGCGCCGGAATTCAGAGAGCACACGTGGAGGGAGTACGTGAGTCTCACCCTCAGAAAACTCGGACCCGAGGAACCACTCCTCGTGTTTCTGGCTGTCGAGCCTGAGCCCCTGCCTTCCCGGATCGATGAGCCAGCGCAGCCAACTTCTTCCGCCCGGAGAAGGAGGAGAAGGAAAGCCTCCGCTCTCCAGCTCACGCCTGCCACAGTCAGCGAGCCAGCGCCCGCGCATGCCCCGGTCAGCGAGCCAGCGCCTGTAGCCTCGACCATCCCTGAGCCAGCGCCTGTAGCCTCGACCGTCCCTGAGCCAGCGCCTGTAGCCTCGACCGACCCTGAGCCAGCGCCTGTAGCCTCGACCGTCCCTGAGCCAGCGCCAGCAGCCATGACCATCCAAGAGCTAGCACCAGCGGCCATGACCGTCCAACAGCCAGCGCCCCTCGAACCTTCTAGGGCTCTGCTTCCCAAGCCTTCCAGGGCTCCGCCTCTCGAGCTTTCCAGAGCTCCGCCTCTCGAGCTTTCCAGAGCTTCGCCTCTCCAGCCTCTCGGGCCATCCAGGGCTCCACCTCTCAGAAGTCCTCTCGAGCTTTCCAGAGCTCCGCCTCTCGAGCTTTCCAGAGCTCCGCCTCTCGAGCTTTCCAGAGCTCCGCCTCTCGAGCTTTCCAGAGCTCCACCTCTCCAGCCTCCCAGGGCTCCGCCTCTCCAGCCTCCCAGGGCTCCGCCTCTCCAGCCTCTCGGGCCATCCAGGGCTCCACCTCTCAGAAGTCCTCTCGAGCTTTCCAGAGCTCCGCCTCTCGAGCTTTCCAGGGCTCCGCCTCCCGAGCTTTCCAGGGCTCCGCCTCCCGAGCTTTCCAGAGCTCCGCCTCCCGAGCTTTCCAGAGCTCTGCCTCCCAAGCTTTCCAGGGCTCAGCCTCTCAAGTCTCTCGAGTCTTCCAGGGCTCCTCCTCCCGAGCCACCCAGGGCTCCGCCTCTCAAGCCTCTCGAGCCACCCAGGGCTCCGCCCCTCAAGTCACTCGAGCCTCCCAGGGCTCCGCCCCTCAAGTCAATCGAGCAGCCTTCGGCTCCACCTCTCGAGCCCCCTACAGCTCTGCTCCCAGAGACCCCTGAGCCTCCTATGGCTCCGCCTCCTGAGCCTCCTATGGCTCCGCCCCTAAGGGCCCCTACGGCGCCACCTTCCTCGGCGCCACCTCCTGAGCCTTCCTCAGCTCCACCTCCTGAGCCTCCCTCGGCTCCACCTCCAGAGCCTTCCAGAGCTTCGCCTCTAGAGCCTCCTATGGCGCCACCTCCATCGGCTCCGCCTCCAGAGCCTTCCAGGCCTCCTCCTTCAAAGCCTCCTACGGCGCCAGCTCCCTCGGCTCTGCCTCCAGAGCCTTCCAGAGCTTCGCCTCTAGAGCCTCCTACGGTGCCACCTTCCTCGGCTCTGCCTCCTGAGCCTCCCACGGCTCTGCCTCCTGAGCCTCCCACGGCTCTGCCTCCTGAGCCTCCCACGGCTCTGCCTCCTGAGCCCCTCGAACCTTCCTCGGCTCTGCCTTCCTCGACTCCGCCTCCTGAGCCTCCCTCTGCTCTGCCTCTTGAGGCCCCAGAGCCGCCCTCGGCTCCGATTCCTGAGCCTCCGGAGCCTCCCTCAGCCCCGCCTCCTGAGGCCCCAGAGCCTCCCTCAGCTCTGCCTCCTGAGGCCCCAGAGCCTCCCTCAGCTTCATCTCCAAGGCCCCTTGGATCAGCCCTAGCCCTTTGGCCACCTCCTAGGTCACCTAAGCCTGTCCCTGTCCTGGAGCCACATCCCAGGTCCCCTGAACTGGCCCCTGTTCGGCGGCCACCTCTCAGACCTCCTCGACCAGTCCCTGTCCTGTGGCCACCTCCCAGGCCCCCTGAACCGGCCCTCAAGTCACTCGAGCCTCCCAGGGCTCCGCCCCTCAAGTCACTCGAGCCTCCTAGGGCTCCACCCCTCAAGTCTCTCGAGCAGCCTTCGGCTCCACCTCTCGAGCCCCCTACAGCTCTGCTCCCAGAGACCCCTGAGCCTCCTACGGCTCCGCCCCTAAGGGCCCCTACGGCGCCACCTTCCTCGGCACCAGCTCCTGAGCCTTCCTTGGCTCCACCTCCTGAGCCTCCCTCGGCTCCACCTCCAGAGCCTTCCAGAGCTTTGCCTCTAGAGCCTCCTACGGCGCCACCTCCATCGGCTCCGCCTCCAGAGCCTTCCAGGCCTCCTCCTTCAAAGCCTCCTACGGCGCCAGCTCCCTCGGCTCTGCCTCCAGATCCTTCCGGAGCTTCGCCTCTAGAGCCTCCTACGGTGCCACCTTCCTCGGCTCTGCCTCCTGAACCTCCCATGGCTCTGCCTCCTGAGCCTCCCATGGCTCTGCCTCCTGAGCCTCCCATGGCTCTGCCTCCTGAGCCTCCCATGGCTCTGCCTCCTGAGCCTCCCACGGCTCTGCCTCCTGAGCCCCTCGAACCTTCCTCGGCTCTGCCTTCCTCGACTCCGCCTCCTGAGCCTCCCTCTGCTCTGCCTCTTGAGGCCCCAGAGCCGCCCTCGGCTCCGATTCCTGAGCCTCCGGAGCCTCCCTCAGCCCCGCCTCCTGAGGCCCCAGAGCCTCCCTCAGCTTCATCTCCAAGGCCCCTTGGATCAGCCCTAGCCCTTTGGCCACCTCCTAGGTCACCTAAGCCTGTCCCTGTCCTGGAGCCACATCCCAGGTCCCCTGAACTGGCCCCTGTTCGGCGGCCACCTCCCAGACCTCCTCGACCTGTCCCTGTCCTGTGGCCACCTCCCAGGCCCCCTGAACCGGCCCTTGCCTTTCGGCCAGCTCCCGGGCCACCCAAACCTGTCCTTGCCCGGTCGAAACCTCCCTGGCCTCCTAAACCTGTCCCTACCCGGTGGACGCCCCCCAGACCACCTGACCCGGTTCCCTTCGCCCCCAGGCCACCTGACCCGGTTCCCTTCACACACCCCCCGAAACTGCTTACCTGCCCTCTCGGCCTCCCTGGTCTTCCGGTCTGCCCCTTGTGCCCCCGTGGACTGTCTCATTTCCCTTCTTGCCCCCGTGGACTGCCTTTCCCCCTGTGCCCCCATGGACTGCCTAATTGTTCCGTGTACCTCCTTACTCTGTCTTTGTGTGCCTTGTGTCCCCTTTGGTCTGTTTGTTTTTCCTCCCTTCTAGCCCCTCTCGCCCTGTACATCTGTTTATTCCTGTTGGTTCTTCCCTCCTGTCTCTTAGGACCGTCTGGAATCCGGTCCTTTGAGGGGGATTATGTAACGTTCCGGTGTTGTCTGTCCTATGTTCTCTGTTTTCACCCATCACGTTTATGTCATGTTTCCTGGTCTGCTCCGTGTTTTCCGTCTCACCTGTCACCGCTCCCATTCCATGTCACGTTTTCCCTGTTGTCCGACTGTAGTCTCACTGGCCGAGCGTAAAACTGCAATTCCCACAATTCCCGGCCCCTCTCACTGCCTGCACTCTTCATTGTTCTCACCTGTGTCTCGTTGAGTCTTCATTGTGTTCGTGTATTTAACCGTGTCTGTTTCTCCTTTCCCTTGTTGGTCTTTGATGTATGTGGACGTCTGTTATCCGTGCTCTTGGTCTTTGTTTTCTCCCGTGGAACCCTTGGTATACTCGCCGTGTTTGGTTAACCCTTTGTATGCCCTCCGTGTTTTGTTTTACCCTTTTTCTCCTCGTGGATGTTTTCTTTGTTCGTGTTTTGTTTTGTGATTTAATAAAAGATTCCGCTGCAAGTAGATCCCTTGTCCCGTGCCTACCTTCACCGTCATTCGTGACAATATGTTGTTCTATATTCACGTGGTGAAAGGTCTTAAGTATAATATGCCAGAAACGAGGATGTTTCTTTTGTAAGCAGGGGAGGACTGTAATTTAAATTGGCTAATTAATTATAAATGTCATTTCTAAGTTTAGTAATTAATTTGGAAATTTATAATTAATTTGTACCGTACTGTTTTATTTCACACAGAGTAATAGCAATAATTAAACAGTTAAAACAAATTTACAATATGTTTGCCCTTGTTGTATTTGCCTTACAGTGAGTATTTGTTTATGAAAGTTATTTGTTCAGTGTCCCTTTAATTCGGGATACATTTCCCCCATGGAAAAAAAAAGGTTGGGAGGGGGACGGCGCATGCACTCGAGTCTCTCTCTTCTTTGGTGTGCACCGAGTGCACAGGTGCTGCTGTTTCTGCTTATCTTACTGATGTTTGGTCGGTTCTAATAAAGATGATAAGTTGAATTACACCATTGTAACCCATGTTTATTTTAGGAACCCAGGAACCTGAATGACTCCACTTCTGCCACAGTACTGTTTAGAATGGTTTGCGGGGTCGATGTTGGGGTGTTCCTCCTAAAGTCCACTATCATCTCCATTGTTTTGAGCATGTTTAGCTCCAGGTTGTTTTGACTGCACCAGTGAGCTAGCCTTTCAACCTCCCTTTTGTATACAGACTCATCATCATCTTGGATGAGGCCGATGACTGTAGTGTCGTCTGCAAACTTCAGGAGCTTGAAAGAGGAGTCCTTTGCGGTTCAGTCATTGGTATACAGGGAGAAGAATAGTGGGCAGAGCACACATCCATGGTTTTGGAAAAGGTCATGAGGCATCAGTGTATTACTCCCTGCTAATTGAGAGTCCGGGGGACAGAGCTTTAACTTCTATCAGGAGATTATGTGAGAAAGATTTTATCTTGGGATTGGAGGAAGGGAGTATGGGCTAGGATTCTAAAAAATGTCAAGTACGTATCTAGAGATGCAAGTGTGTGCCTTATGCAATTCAAGATTTTACATATACTGTATTGGCCTTAAAGACACACCCATCTGCTGGCGATGCCAATTGGAGGATGGTGACATACCCAATGAACATCCCAGTGGTCTTACATAAGTGCACACACACACAGAATAATATTTTTTAATAAAAAAATACATATATTATAATCATACACATCTAAAACATCGCCTCTCTCGCCACAGTCCCTCCCTGAGAGTCTCCCAAAAACATAAAATAACTGCCCTAATTCTCATCAAATGAATCCCAGATCCCCAGTCTTCAACACGACACCTCCTTGAAAGCTACCACTCTCCTCACACCACTCCTGAATTGATGGTGCTCCAGCCGACTTCCATCCCCTTAAAACTATCTGCCTGCCTATCATAACTCTGGTCAGGACCCAATTTTTTATGTATTGTATAGAGTCTGGGGCAAAACGAAACCTGAGTGCCCAACATGTCTCACACAATACTTTGAACCTTCAAACAAAATTCCTGGATCTCAGCACACCACCAAAAAATATAGGCCATGTCACCATCCTCCGAATGGCATCACCAGCAGGTGGGTGTGTCTTTAAAAACAAGCCTATACAATCTAGAGGGAGTCCAATAGAATATATGTAATATCTTGAATTGCATAAGGCACACCCTTGCATCTCTAGATACAGACTTGATGTTTTTTTTTAATCCAAGCCCAAACTCCCTCCTCCAATACCAAGTTCAAATCTTTCTCTCATAATCTCTTGATAGAAGTTAAAGCTCCATCCCCAGACTCTCAATTATCAGGGAGTAATATACTGATGTCTCATGACCTTTTCCAAAAGCAGTAATCCCCACTCCCAGAGTACAGAGCAGGTGGCGCAGCTGTAAATACCTAAAAAAACTGAGATCTGTGAATCCCAAAGTGTTGAACCTAATTTTCATAGGATCTCCACACTCCACTCTCATATAGGTCATTGAGTGTAGCACACAATCCCCTCTGACTAGCAGAAAGGGGACTTATTAATACATAATTTGGGGTTATGCCATATGACCGAGGCAACATTTGAATGTCCTAAATAAACACTATGGACACTTTTGTCCATACCAAGTGCAAATGCAACTTAACTTCTCCGGTTATTTCGATAGAAAGGCTTTGCAATGGCGAAATAGGGGCAAGAACTTCCTGTTCAATACAAAACCAGGGAGGGGCTCTCTCAGGTGGAAGTGACCAATGAGCCAAATGTATAATAATTAAACAAATTCTTGTGTAGGCCTTGCTCACCTTTGTCAGTCAGCCTATGTAACTTACTGAAATGTAATATAGGAAGCTTACCATTCCTAATGAAGGACTTTGCTATGCTATCAAATTGCTTGAAATAAGAGAAGGGGACATCTACAGGGAGAGATTGTAACAGGTAGATACATTTTGGAATACAAATCATTTTAATAACATTAACCTTCCCAATCATAGATAAATGTAATGAAGCCCACCTGCCCACATCGCTCAAAAACCTTTGTATTAAGGGGTCAAAATGAACTCTAACTAAATCAGACAAATTTGCTGGAAATAAAATGCCCAAATAAGTAATGCCCTGTGTGGCCCACTGGAAGGCACTCTGCTGAAAAGCCGTTATTGGGCAGTGCGCTGTCAGAGCCAAATCTTCGGATATAGACCAATTTACTCTGTATCCTGTGGACTTAGAAAAGGAACTAATAATTCTGCGGAGGCAAGGCATAGATCTAACAGGGTCAGAGACGAATAATAAAATATCATCAGCGTAAAGCAAAAGCACCATACCTCCTGCTGCCACCCCTGGAAAATACCCTTTCTTTCTTATCAAGGCTGCCAATGGTTCCAGGGCAAGACAGAACAATAATGGAAAAAGAGGGCAACCCTGCCGGGTGCCCCTATCCAGAGTAAAATAATCTGAAATTAATTTGTTTGTACTGCCTCTACTGGGTGTCTATAAAGTAACTTAATCCCTGCCCCGAATAAACCCAAATGATCTATATGTATAAGAGATGTCATAACTTTACTTAATCGGTTAACCAGAAATTTTGACAATATTTTAACATCTAGCTGGATCAGGGAAATTGGATGGTAATTCTTACACTCGCTTGGATCTTTGTTATTTTTAAGCATCAGACTGATCTAGGCTTGTGTCATGATTGGCGGAAGCTTTCCATTCTTTAACTCTCTGGGGTCAGAGGGTGTTTTAGGCCCTGGAAAACTTTTGACATCCTTGACATTTGTGCCTTTTTCAGTTGCTTAAAAACATATTAAAGGCTAAAGTCTGATAACACTGTATTCAGCACAAACTGGGCTACAATAATACGTGAGCAACATGTATGTACAGGTTTGTATTTTTGAGAAAATAACGTATATGCATGTATTTGAAAAAAAATTACATGGTAAATCATTGAAATAAGGCCATATAACACATAATAAACATTTGTCCACAAGACTTTTGAGAACTGGATCTTGTAACCTAGAGTTTTTGCTACAAAATTATGTGAAAACCATCCTGATCACTCATTCATACAAAACAATTTAGTCATTTAACTTTTGTAAGACACTTTTAGTGTTAGAAAGGTCATATGCAAGGAGGCTTGAATGATCATGAATATTGATTGTAATTCACACTTGAGGAGAAAAAGACCCCTCCCCTGTGCCTATCACTGAGGAATGTAACAGAAAGATAATGAATGTGAGGAGACTTAATGATAAAAATCAAGTTTTAAGTTACAAGAAGTAATCTGCTATACATTTTATTCTTTATATAAAGACTTGACTTAATTTTAGACCTACACTACTGTCTCTTCTGCTCACCAAAGATCATTATTTGATCCAAAACATTAAAAACTGTGATATTCTGAACACTTTTTACAATTTAAAAGAATATTAAAATATATGTTTAAATATTTGAATATATTGTAAAATGCAATTTGTGATCAAAGCTGAATTGTCAGCATCATTACTGCAGTCATCAGTGTCACATGATCATTCAGAAATCATTATAATATGCTGATTTTCTAATATGGGCATATTTACATCACATTTGACACATTTAGACCTGAACAGATATTTGTAAGCACAGGCTTTGTTGATGCTAATGAGGCAGCATAAACACTAGTTAAAATATAATCTAAACATTCATATAATTTTTATGTCATATTACATATCATATTTATATCATACAGCATACAATTTAAATGCCGGCTTTAGCTGAAACAACATTTAAATGTAACTAAAACTTGCTTATTAGTAGTCATATTTCAATACTCTGAATCCTGGCTGGCAAGTCTGGAAACAGTCCCACTAGTAAAATATGTACATGTTTACATATTTTCTGAGGAAAATGTTAACTCTTCGATGCTATCAAGGAGTTTCATGTATCGTGTATCTTCCAAATGCACAGAAAATTAATGAACTTTATGTATTTAAGGCACAGTCAGGGGCAGTTACTATTTGCATTGATTGCCTCTGCACAGCATATTACCGTATGAATAGCGCCCTCTGCCCGTGGGTGTGATCATATTAGGGATAATTAGCTGAACCAGTAGAAACTGTACATTGCTTTGTTTCATACAGATTACATGGCAGGAGAACATTTGATTTAAATTTGAATTGTTTTATTTATAAGTAGACATTTTAAGCTTTCTTTAGACACATGTTTCATGTTTGTGTTATAAGTATTCGCAGAGTTTCAGTTCATTTTTTTGACTTGTTTCAGAAATATGCTCGCAAACACAGAGACTGCTGAAACCTCACCCTTTCTATTTTCTTTATTTTACAAAAGCACAAGGTTTTGTTGTTATTGTGAGTGTACACAAATAAAAGTAGACCGTTTATAGTCTCTAATGATGTCTTACACTTATCTGTATGCCCCAAAATGATAGAGTATTTTAAGTTGTTTCCGCTGTAAAGACAAAAAAATCCAGCAGGATGCGCCACCACATCCGTCGACCCCAGAGGGTTAATGATTCCATATAAACTTATAGAGAAAAGAGGAGCCAGTTCTGTAGCATAAGATTTAAAACATTCTAAGGCAAAGCCATCTGGCCCCAGAGCCTTACCTGTAGGAAAGATCTTAATTACCTTGCCAAGCTCCACAAAGTTTCTAATATCTTCATCAATAGATGAAGATGTGGAAGTATAAAGACCAAGATTCTTTACAAGAATTATTAATATCAATTGCTGAGGTAATAAAATGGTAGAAAAAGACTCTCTCCACTTTATATATCTAGCCAAAGTCTTCCCTGCTTTGTAACCCAACAAAATAGTATTATATCTAGGAGTGGTGGTGGCATAGTGGCTAAAGCACAGGTCTGTTCAAACCCCACGGCCACCACCATTGTGTCCTTGAGCAAGGCACTTAACTCCAGGTTGCTCCAGGGGGATTGTCCCTGTAATAATTGCACTGTCAGTCGCTTTGGATAAAAGCGTCTGCTAAATGTAAATATCTTTATTTCAATCGGGTCAATTCTCTGAGATGACATTCGGCGCTTCAGCTATGCCTCAGCACTTCCCTTCCAACTCCACAAGTGCTTTGGATTTTTTGACGAATGAGACCTACTATATAATCCGACCCTAAAGACCGCTTTAAGTGCCTCCCAAGCCACTCCCACAGAGGATACTTAGGACCAGTTGATCTCCATATAAACATTGATTTCAGCCTTTAACATTTGTTGGAATTCAGGATTTGGCAAAAGAGATTCAGTAAAGCGCTAACTATATGATTTATTTTTCTCTGTATGTGGCAACATCTCTAAAAATCACCTGGGTGTGATCTGAGACTAAGATGTTTCAAATTGAGCAATCCACAACAGATAAAATAAGAGACTTATATATATATATATATATATATATATATATATATATATATATATATATATATATATATATACATATATATATATATAATCTATTCTAGAATAAATCTTAATGACCAGATGGGTTCAAAAGTCTCCAAATATCTGTAATACAAAGATTTTTACACATCCTGTGAAGCGTCAATGTTGCTCTAGGGGGCTTACACACATTTTGCTTCACTATGATCAAGCATTGAGTCCATCAAAAGATTAAAGTCTCATCCCAAAATTGTATCATGTGGGGTGCCAGTGGCTTGCAACATCCCTTCAAGATCTATAAAAGGCCTGATCATCAGTGTAAGGTGTGTAAAAATTAGCCAAAATCAACCTTTGCCCCTGAATTTCTGCTAAAATAATAATAACTCTTCCTAATTTATCTTTAATACGTTTGAGACATTTTAATTGTAGATGTTTACTTATCAATGTAATGACTCCTGTGGGGAAAGATGCATTTCTTGAAGAAACACTATATCATATTTCTTATGTTTAAGAAAATAAATAACCTTCCTTCTTTTTATGGGGTGCCCCAACCCATTCACATTCCATGTGGAAAGAGACAATCCGCTCATATTAACATTTGACATTTTGACATATGAGAATTTTGTTATTATGTGTCAAAAATAAAATTATAAAGACCACATTCCAACATTGGTGCAACAATCAACCCCCGAACATCCTCCAGAATAAAAAAACAGAAAAAATAAAAACATGCACATTAACTCCACGCATGACAGCGCCAACCAGTGTCCATCCCTCAAAACTCAAATAGTCCATAAATGCCTTACGATAGTCCCAATGACAACTTTCCTGTCGGATTGCTCAAATCCTGTGCTTCTATACAATTTTTGTGAGACAGAATTACACAACAGAAAATAATCTATAAAACAAACTCCAGCCAATAGGCGAAATGAGCACAAAGAATGTGTAGATTCATCCACATAAATGTTCAGAAGGTGTGTTTCTCCACAAAACAAGCTTCAGCCACTAGTGTAACCAGCACCAAATAAAAAAAACCTTCCGTTTCCTCGGGAAGTCAATCGAATATTCAATGTAACCAACACTAATAGATACACAAAAGGCGCTCAGTTTCCTTGGACAGTCAAGTGAATGTTCAGTGAGGCAGGCACACTCGGCTGCTTCGAGAGCATCACACATTGACTTACTCATTCCATTGACTTTATAAAGGATATCGCTTGCTGTGCGCATGTAAATATTTTGCGACGATCCTTAGTATCTATTCTCAATTTAGCCAGGAACATCAGTAAAAAGGTGACCTTCCGTTGATGTAATAGTTTCTTGCATTCCTTGAATTGATCACGTTTCTCTCTTCTCGAATTTGCAAAGCCTGGGAACAAGAAAAAACTGTGATCCTTCCAAGAAAGCCTTCCTTTACTCTACACCTTGCGTAACACGAAATCTTTATTAGATGATCTCAGAAATTGGCCAGAATTGATCGGGCCTGTCTCCCTCCATGGATCTCCGAGCCGAAACTGTGAGCTCGCTCGATTTCCAGTTTATGGCCTGTTATGTGGAGCAGACTCGGGAAGAGCTCGTCTAGGAATTTCACCATATCTCCTCAAGAATTCCAACAATTCGAACGTTGTTTCACCGGTTACGATTCTCAAGGTCTTCCAACTTTTCCCAGATGTGCTCCAAGTATGCCTTGGTCGCTACCGTGTTAGCAGCTAATTCCCTCTCCGATGACTCCAGATAATCGATCCGTTTCTCAAAATCTGCCACTCTTGTAACCAACTCAGTGAATTTCATCTTACATCAACAGTAAGATCCTTCAAATCTGCAACGACCTTCATCAGCATTGCCGACATGTTCAACAGTTGACGCTGAGTCTCTTTCACATCAATGGTCAAATTGAGTCCTGGGCTTTCCGCCTGCTGCTCAGGGGCTTCAGCATGAGCACGCAAGTGTCTTTTAATGTCTCCAGAGCCCGAGGATTCTGAATTCTTTGACAAAATGTCTGGTTGTCTATCACTGGTTTATGGCACAAAAAGTATTAAAACTAGCAAAGTGCACAGAGCTTGCCATTCACGCGTCTGAACCTCACATGGCGCCACGCGACTCTGATCATTTTCATTCTTGGGCGAACTATCTCTTAAAGATGAATCGCTTATATGGTATCATTCCTCATTTTGTAATTTGGTTTGGATAAAAGCATCTGCTAAATAAATAAATGTAAATGTAAAAAATGTGTGTTGTGAAAAGTGCTATATAAATAAAAAAAATTCTTGAATTTACTTGAATCCATGTTCTAATAATTTCCTCCCAATGACTTTTGATCGTGTGTCATAAACTGAAGTCTGCTCACACGTCAGCAATGAGAAAACCTTGCATTAGTTCATACCACCAAACTTGGCAGTTGATTTCTATATCATATCAGAATAATATGATGTTTTACTAATTGAGACCGTAGTATCCATAATGGCAAAAAAAATATTAAGTTAATGCCATCAATCATTACATCGTTATCATCTTTACCTGCAGAGGATGGCAAGCAGAAATATGACTGGCTGTCACACATGCTAAAAGCAAGTGAACAATGTTCTCCTTTTCAGTATTTCTATGTTGTAATCACTAATATAAACTTTTATTATTTAACGCTTTACCTATTCTTTTAAGCTAATAATTAGCTTAGCATTACCCAGTGCCTAAAAGGGTGGCGTTTCATCAGAGAGACATGGTTAAATTCACATTTAATTCAAAAGATATAAAATTTGTGTTCATGTGATTTAGCTTTAATATTTACAACATTTTTGTGGTAGTTTTGTGATATACAGTATCATATCATTTAAATGTTTCACTTTGGATAAAGGCTAATGTTGCTAGTATGGAAAATGTACAGCCCAATATAAAGAGAACCTCAAAGTTCTCTTGAGTATTTAGCTCAAAAACAACTTTCACTCTAAATCAAGAAAAATCAATAAAGAACATTTAAGAAAAGCTGTTGCATTTCTAGCTTTATTCAGTATTAATTTCACAATTTCAGAGGTATACATGGTTTTCACTCAGCTGCCTCTTTGCCCTTGAAAAAAAAGATAGTGAGAAAATGTATTAGTATTAAAGAAAATGAATGAGCCATTTAAATGTAACTATACATTTGTGGTTGAAATTTGAAAATGCATGCACTTGAAAAAAAATTAAATAAAAATTACCTTTCCAGAATCACGGCTCTTGGCTCTGAGCTTGTTGACCTGAGATTCAGCAATGTCGGCACGCTCCTCAGCCTCCTCCAGCTCATGCTGCGACTTCCTCAATTTGGACAGGTGAGTGTTGGCTTGTTCATCCTGCAACGTCAGGTACATAGCTCTCACAACAGCAAAACATCTCAAATGATCATAATTCTTAAATGAGGTACTCACAGCTTCTTCAGCCTGCCTCTTGTAAGCCTTGACCTTCAGCTGAAGCTTGTCAACCAGATCCTGCAGTCTGTTGATGTTCTTCTTATCCTCCTCAGTCTGCAGGAAATACACATACATCAGACTCGAAAGATAATGATATTAATTACACCTGAGATTTTTTTTTCTGTACCTGGTAGGTGAGCTCCTTCACTCTCCTCTCATATTTGCGAACACCTTTAACAGCATCAGCTCCACGCTTCTGTTCTCCCTCAACTTCAGTCTCAAGCTCACGGACCTAAAAAAAAACAGATATTTTACATCTCATTCAACTTAAAGAAAATCTGTTTTGACAATCCAAAATATAATATACAGTACAATGTTAGGACATAACATACGTTTCACTCTACCCACATCAAGATGATGAACATTGAAAAAAGACAAGCTTACTCTGGACTCCAGTTTCTGAAGTTGTTTCTTTCCTCCCTTCATGGCCAGATTCTCAGCCTCATCCAGACGGTGCTGCAGGTCCTTCACTGTGACTTCCACATTTTTCTTCATCCTCTCAAGGTGAGCACTGGTGTCCTGCTCCTTTTTGAGCTCTTCTGCCATCATTGCAGCCTTTTGGAATTCACAAATTCCACAAATTTTCATTAGGTCTAAATATTTCAGTGTGCAGATTCTTGAGAAACCTTGAGTTTTCAATTACTCACATCAGTGATGGCCTTCTTGGCCTTGTCCTCTGCATTTCTGGCTTCCTGTACAGTGTCATCAACTTCACTCTGAATCTGAACAAGGTCAGATTCAAGCTTCTTCTTGGTATTCAGAAGACTTGTGTTCTACAAAGTTGATAAGATATTTTATTGTCTTTTTTAACTATGCTTTGAATTGCCTTAATTTCAATGTAAAAAGTAAAAAATAAATAAAATACCTAATAACTTACCTGAGAGTGCAGGAGTCCAACACGCTCACTGGCGTCCACCAGCTCTTGTTCAGCCACTTTGCGGCCTCTCTCTGTCTGCTCCAGAGCAGCTCTCAGCTCCTCAATCTCAGCCTGCATCAGAGTGTTTCTGCGCTCCACCATGGCCACCTGCTCCTTCATGTCTTCCTGTCCTCTCAGGGCATCGTCAAGGTGCAGTTGGGCATCCTGTACACAACATATATTTAAGGGTTCCTTGATGAGTTTTTGCTTTTCATTTTTTTTCTTCATACTCTGTTATATTCATACATATACATACACAACTGAAAGACAATACCTTGAGTTGTCCCTGAACATTTCTTAGCTGTTTCTGGGATTCAGCAGCCTGGCGATTGGAATGGCTCAGCTGAATCTCCATCTCATTAAGATCTCCCTCCATCTTCTTCTTGATTCTCAGGGCATCATTCCTGCTTCTGACCTCAGAGTCAAGAGTGCTCTGCATGGACTCAGTGACTCTTTGGCTGTTCCTCTTGATCTGCTCAATCTCCTCATCCTTCTCTGCAAGCTTCCTGTCGATCTCACTTTTGACCTGGTTCAATTCAAGCTGGACACGAAGAATCTTGGACTCTTCATGCTCAAGGGTGCCCTATGAAAAATGCATGAACAGATTGTTTATGAAAACTATTAAATAATGGCTCTAACTAAAATGTAAGTAAGACATATTCATTTTGAGGAACTCACTTCAGCCTCCTCCAGGGCGGTCTGAATCTCAGACTTCTCAGTCTCCACTGCCTTCTTGGCCTTTTCCAGCTCATGAATGCTTTTACCAGTCTCACCTAACTGCTCTGTCAGATCAAAAATCTCCTCTATAAAATGGAAAGAAGATATTTTTTACCTTCAATGAACCGTACATATATTGTGAATTATTACAGACATTTTATAAAATGAATTCTTCCGGCACTGAATACTTTTTGGATGCACCATGTTCAAAACATTTATTAAATGGCTGATTTAAACACAACTCTAACCACACAGCAAATTAATTAAATATACATGTATACTGTATATATCTCTGCATGAAGTTGCTACAAAACATTAAAGCACTCTAAAGGTTTTTGCTACAGTAATGCTAATGAACTATATTATATTACTCTGCTTCCCGTCTTTCCGAACAATATGAACCAGGGTAAAAGCTTTAACACATTTCCTGTCATGGTGTATTATTTTATTAAAACTTTAACATATTGTAGTGATTATTCAATCAACAATTTAATTATTACGCTGCAAAATTTTGTTTTCTCTCTTGAGTGTCTCCAGCTGATCCAGACTCTCCTCATAGGAGTTCTTCATCTTGAACAGCTCAGTGCTGAGTGAGCGAGCCTCTTTCTGGGCACCTTCCAGCTCTGCCTGACCTTCCTCATACTTCTGCTTCCATTCTGCCAGGACCTTGGGTAGAGACATTTCAGGGTTTATTACGTATTATTACTTAATTTAACGGGTGAGATGGATTACCATATCACAAAATGAGTGAAATTGTTACCTTGTCAAAGTTCCTCTGCTTCTTGTCAAGGTTGGCAGCCAAGCCATTGGCTCTCTCCACATCAATCATGAGGTCCTCCATTTCACCCTGGAGTCTCTGTTTGGTCTTCTCCAGAGAGGCACATTTGGAGTTCACTGCTTCAATTTGTTCCTCTGCCTCTTGCAGACGCTGAGCCAGCTTCTTTCTGTTAAGAATTTGTCAACATTAATCTTATTATGCATGAATTTTCATATGTTAACAAGAGTTTTTCAGCACTTATGATATTCATACTTGGCTTCTTCAAGCTCCTCTGTGCACTGGATGGCATCAGTTTCGTATTTGGTTCTCCACTGAGCAACCTCACTGTTGGCCTTAGACATTCCCCGCTGCAGCTCAGCCTTTTCCTCCTGCTCTTCCTCAAACTGCTCACGGAGCAGGTCACAGTCATGACGGGCTGACTGCACAGCATGGGCCAGAGCATTCTTGGCCTAGGAGACCAAGTTAGATGATGTTAGCTTTGTTGTTCAGTAAGTGGCAAATATGTGTTCCCTATGATTACATTATATTACCTTAACTTCCTCTTCAATCTGCCTCTTAAGCTCCTCAATTTGTTGAGTGAAAGCTTGTTTGCCTCTAGTGAGCTGAGAAATTAGAGCCTCCTTCTCCTCCAGCTGACGGCCAAACTCACCTTTTAAGATTTAGATGCAATGTGTGACTTTGTATATATGTCAGTTCAGTTCAGTTCAAATAAAACTATTTACTGATGCCATGAGAAAATAATGTGTCATTTATTATCTCAAATTATCATCAGTGGACATTGATACATTTTAATAATTGCTTATCTTATGCTACCGATGGATGATCAACATTTTACAACAATAATTATATTTTCATAGTGGAGGAAATTAAATGCTAAATATTATTGTTTGATTTTAATGAGATAATGTTTTTTTTTTCTTCTTTTTTTACCATTTTCAGTTTGAAGTCTTGCTCTTTGAGCACTGAGATCATTTAACTGGCGAAGGTTCTCATCATTCTTGGACTTAATTTCACTGAGTTGGTCCTCAAGGGTGCGGCACATCTTCTCTAGATTGGCCTGCAATCAAGTAAGTCATTAGATCTTTGGCAACCCTAAAACACTTTATATATTCCTTAATTAAGTTTCAACCTTTGCTTTGGCAACAGCCTCCATGTTGCTAGAGAGATCATCAATCTCCATTTTGTATTCACTTTTCTCCTTCTCAAGCTTTTGCTTGACACGCTGGAGGTTGTCGATTTGCTCTCCCAGCTCAGCCACACTGTCGGCCTGCTTCTTGCGGAGGGCAGCAGCAGTGGCTTCATGCTGGAGGGTGGCCTCTTCAAGATCACGGCGCAGCTTCTGGAATTCAGCCTCACGCTTCTTATTCATCTCAATCTGAGCAGCAGTTGCTCCACCAGCCTCCTCAAGCCTCTCACTGATCTCCTCAAGTTCCCTGGAAAGATCAGATCTCTGCTTCTCCACCTTTGCACGAGCAGCACGCTCAGCCTCAATCTCTTCCTCCAGTTCCTCAATGCGAGCCTACAGTGGCAATTAGTGAAACTTTATAGATTTTACCATTTTTAACAATGTTGTAAAACAGTACAATTATATACCTGAAGCTCCTTGATCTTCTTCTGGAGTTGAGCTCCCAGAGATTGTTCATCTTCAATCTTGCTGAGCAGCTGGCTTGTTTCAAAGTCTTTCCTGTTGAAATTAAGCAAAAACATGTTTGCAATATGTCAAGATAAGTTATAATGTTGTCACATTTCTTGAGTCATGGTTTTTTGATTTATTTTTTTAGATTCCCACTTTTTCAGTTTCTCATCTGATTGCTGCTTGTCATTCTCCAGGTCCATGATGGATTCTTGGGCCAGTTTCAGGTCCCCTTGAAGTTTTCTCTTGGCTCTCTCAAGGTCCATGCGGAGCTTCTTCTCTTGTTCAAGGGAACCTTCAAGCTATGGGTCAACAACATGGCAAATGATTTAATGAAAAAAGGAAATGTACATATGGAATTTATTAAATAAGAAGCATGTTTTTATAATAACTCACATCATCAACTTGTTGCTCAAGCTTTGTCTTAGCTTTGGTCAGGGTGTTGACTTTGTCCTCTTCTGTCTGGAGATCATCTAAAGTCTGCTGATGTGCCTCTTGGAGGGCTTTCTTCTCCTTTGTAAGCTTGGCAAGGCTCTCATCCTGTCCTGCCATTTCCTCAGTCAGGTTCTTGACCTGTGTGATTTTTCCAAATTAGCTCAATTAACTTTCTATAAAAAACTAAAACAGGAATAAATCTAATGTTAAACCAACTCAATCTCAAACCTTATTTTCAGTGGCATGTTTCTCCTTTTCCACTTTAGCCAAGGTGAGGTCCAGGTCATCAATGTCCTTCTTCAGCTCAGAGCACTCATCCTCCAGTTTCCTCTTCTTGGCTGTGAGTTCAGCATTGATTTCTTCCTCATCCTCCAGTCTTTCAGTTGTCTCTTTGAGTTTAGCTTCAAGCTGGATTTTGCTCTTGATCAGACCCTCACACCTCTCTTCAGCATCTGAGAGATTCTCACCTTCCTGACAGGTAAAAAGGATTTTACATATCATTGTAAATAATATGTATAATTTTTTAATGAAACAACATTTTAGTGAATTGATCTGTATGCATGATCAATGCATACTCACAGAGGCTACTTGAAGCTGCAGATCATTCTTCTCTTGCAGCAGGGAAACCATCTTCTCCTCAAGCTCTTTCTTTTTGGCTTCAGCCTTGGCAAGATCTTCTTTGCATTTTGTAAAATCCTCTTTCATGTTTGACAGCTCCTTCTCAGTTTCAGCACTCTTCAGCAGAGGCTTAATCTTGTAGTAAACCTTCATCCATGGCCAGTGTTTGACATTCATGAATGAGCGGATGTTGTATTGGATAGTGTATATTGCATCCCTGTTAAAACAAATACAATTATTAAATATAATGATTTTTTGTAAATGTTAAATATGTTTACTTGTCAATGCAGTACTCCTGAATATACTATTCAGTGTTTTTATTTTACTCAGATGAATTAATCTGATATTTATATTTCTTGAATATTTTGTTTCCAAGATGACAATATGATGAAATAAAATTATTGTTTATAAACAGATATAAATATAGATATACAAATATTTATACCATGTGTTTTCTAATATTATTCCAATAGCACTGCTAGCTCATGGCATATGAATCATTGGAGTAAACCAGGCCACTGTGTAAGGACCAGAGGTCATTGTCCTGTTTCATGACACTACTGACCTCCTTTCTGTCATCTTTACAAACTCCCTCCTCATCAGATAACCACGGCAGAGAGCCTGAGTCATTGTGACCAGAGCTGCCAGTTTCTCATCACGCATCTCCTCAAGAGTACCTAGAAGACCAGCTTTGAAGAACACCTGAATTCATGCACAATAATGCAGAGTATGTTTAAATCATAGCTGAAAACCTACAGCATGGTTACTGAATCTATGACTTGTTGTAATGCCGAATATGAACCTTTGTGTGCCCAAATCTATACTCTTCATGATTAACATCGATGGATCCCAGGAGTTTCTCAGAGGCCTTCTTGTTGTCCATAAACTGTCCCTCAGGGATAACACTGGCATTCAGCACCTTGTATCTGTGGAACATTTTTTTAAATGCTTCATATCTTTAAATTGCGACCTTCCTCAAACAGAAAGTAGTATTTTCATGCTGTCCTATTTACCTCTGTTTGAAGTCACCATAGAGGATTCTGCTGGGGAAGCCCTTTCTGCAAATTCTGATACCCTCTAGTACACCGTTACACCTCAGCTGGTGGATAACCAGGAAGTTCTCCATGAGACCTGTACAGAACAATTTGCATCCTAAGGTTGGTACATGCACAGTTCATGTGATCATTATCATATATTGTGTTGATATCAGAATATCTGTAAGTCCTTCATTACTTTACCTGGAGTCTTGGACTCATTGGGAATTAGACAACGCACAAAGTGAGGATGAGTGCTCCTCAAGTTGGTCATAAGCTTGCCCAAGTTCTCCTGTTGAGAATAAAAAATGGTTCTCACTTTTTTTAATTAAGCGATATTGTTTTCATATACACTTCAACATCCAATATTTATACCCTGAACTGGGAGGACACAGTCTGCATGGAGCCACCCTTCTTCTTGCCTCCCTTCTTGCCAGTATCTTTAGAAACATTGAAACAATGAGCCAAATTGCCAATTCAAATAAGCTAATTCAATCATTCTGTATTTAAAATATTCTCTTGTAAAACATACACACTTACCCTCAACAACAGGTGGGTAGAGAGTAGCCAGAAGTTTGACAGAAGATTTCTGGTACAGTTGCACAACAGACTCATTCAGTGGATCCTTGTTCTTGTCCAACCAGCCAACAATGTTGTAATCCACAGTTCCAGCATAGTGAACCAGGGAGAAGTGGGCCTCAGCCTTGCCTTTGCCAGGCTTTGGTTTCTGGAAGGCTTGGTTTTTGCCAAGGTGTTGATCATAAAGCTTGTTCTTGAAGGAAGTGTCTGTAGCCTTGGGGAACATGCACTCCTCTTCAAGGATGGAGAATATACCCATGGGCTATTTGAAAATGGATGAAGAGTTTTACTAAACATTTAAAATTTTGAGAAAAGTAAATTATACAAACTTAGAAGTAAGCCAGTAAAACCTTCTCAATGAGCTCAATGCAAGCAGCCAAGTCCATGCCGAAGTCAATGAACTCCCAAATAATGCCCTCCTTCTTGTACTCCTCTTGTTCCAGCACAAACATGTGGTGGTTGAAGAACTGTTGCAGTTTCTCATTGGTGAAATTGATGCATAGCTGCTCCATGCTGTTGTACTGGAGAGAGAGAGAGAAAGAAACATTTCCAGAATACTGATAATGAATCAGTTAATTTGCATTAAAAGATTAATCAGAAAACAGAATCATTCTTACATCGAAGATCTCAAAGCCAGCAATATCCAGCACACCAATGAAGAACTGTCTGGCTTGTTTTGTGTCCAACATTTGGTTGATACGAATGACCATCCACAAGAACATCCTCTCATAGACAGATTTGGCCAAAGCACTAACCGAGTTGTACACCTGTGGATATAATACAGAGTAATTTTTATACAAACTTTCTTTGCCTTTGCAATAATTACTCAGATTCACTCATAATTGTCAGGTGTATTTCTTAGGCCTACATACCTGTGGCACGGTCTGACCTTTGGTAACAAACTCATTTCCGACCTTCACTCTGGGGTAACACAAAGCCTTCAGCATATCAGCAGAGTTCAAGCCCATGAGGTAGGCAACTTTGTCAGCCTCTGTAATTTAAAAGATTACAAAATAAATTCATCCTATTTCTTGCCTTGAAAATTCAAACAAATGTTTTCTCTCAATCAAGGATAACACATATTTAAACTTTTTTGTCTCACCCTCTGTGCCATCAGGCTCAGCTTGCTCCTCACGCTGCTTCTGCTTGAACTTCATGTTACCATGATGCAGCACAGCTCCAGTGAACTTGTAGATGCCCATCTTCTCCTCATTACTAAAGCCCAGAATGTCAATAGCAGTCTAGATATTACAGTAGAGGATGAGAACTAGGATCTGACATATTTATATAGCAAATGTCATTAATCAGATTAGCAATGACTCACATCAGTTGCAACCAGCTCCTCTTTATCATCAATGCTTGCCACTGTGATCTGACCCTGACTGCACATAGGGAAGTCATAGGGGTTGGTGGTAATGAGTGTCATTTCTGTAAAATATGCAGAGAATTTATGATTAAGTATTTTTTTACAATATTATTTAGCATTTAACCTCATGTGACTCCACATACACATGCGTAGACATTGTATTTTGGCTTTGCTACATGCAAGGCATATTAAAAAATTTATTTCAACTGACTGATCTCAATTTAGGAGACTGTGTGCTGTCAGCAAAGGGTAAAACTTTCGTCATGTGACAAAACAACAACATGGCGTTGATCACAGAGTTTGTCTTTGGGAGAAACATCAACAAAACTACATTTGGTAAGAAACCTAATTAGGTTTTTATGTTGAAACCTGCTTGAGTCAAAAACTAAGAGACTCTAGTATCATCCAATATGTTATTTTAAAAATTTGAGTGATTTATCGTGAAACTCCTTGCTGCTAAACACAACGTACCCTAATGTGTACTTTAGCAAATTTTTATTATAAATCCTATATTTACTGTGAATTATCAAACTGAGAATCAGTGGGTTCATGCAATTGTTAAAAAATTATATGAAGTTAGAATGAAAATAAGGTGCTTTTGAACAGTTATGAGACCAATGCATACAGAAGGCACACTGGAGGTTAAGTCATTCACTAAATAGGGAGTAAGGGAGCATACTTTAGCTCTCTATGCAGCTAAGTGCCTTCAATCCAAACTTCTTATCAAATGTTCTTTAGAATTCATTATTCTAATTTCTGAAGTACTGTTTGTAACGTCTCAAAAATATGAATAACCAACACACCTGGAAACATCATAAACTGATTGATAATTAAAATCTGACTTTCAATTGCTTGATATTATTTAAAATTTCACAATTTAGTCCCGCTGTCCACATATGTCAAATTTCTAGGAAAACTTTTTGCTCTGTATTTTTTTCATTATTATTATTATTATTATTATTATTTTGCATGTTTATTAGTTGCTACTAGTTACAAATCAAAAAAGTCCTCTTAAAATGCACACGGCAGTCACACTCGGGTCTCAGGAGGTTAAAAAAAGAGCTTTGAATTTAATGTGTCCACCTACCAATCAGTTCAGGCTTATGGTTGGTCATCATCTGGTAGAAGATGTGGTAGCCTCTCTCATCTGGAAGCTGGAATGTCACTCTAGACTTCTCCAGTAGATCTGTTGAGAGAATGTAAGAAAGTCATGTTCTGAAGAGTGATAGACAGAGATATATACAGATTGATAAATTAAAAGCACGTCCACCTACATGTCTCAATATCAGCACGTGCCAGTTTTCCAGTTGAGCCAAAGTGAATTCTGATGAATTTACCCTGTTTAAAACAAAAGTACATTTAAGTTGCTAAAAGCAGCAAACTTTTTAAAACCAGAATACACTTCTTAGATAACTGTTTATAAATACTGTGTGTATGCACTTAAATAAAAACTGGTGAACTTACAAATCGAGATGAGTTGTCATTTCTCACAGTCTTGGCATTACCATAAGCCTCAAGCAGAGGGTTGGCAGCAATAATCTGGTCTTCAAGAGATCCCTGTAGTTTAAGGGGTTAAATTTTAAATGTCTCTTGTAAAGATAATTTGTAAAAGTGTATAAACATTGATATAAATATATTTTTATATCTCATTTCAAACCTGCATTTTGCCAGGAACTTGATCTTTCTTCTTGTCACCCACCACTGCAACTGTGGCAAAGTACTGAATGACACGTTTCGTGTTCACAGTCTTTCCAGCACCAGATTCTCCACTGGTTTATGAGAGATGATAAGACGATTAAATAAGATGATTAAACATGTACAAGTTCCATGAGAAGGAAATATAACTGTACTTTACGTCTCATAACAGTAGATACATACGTAATCAGGACAGACTGGTTCTCTCTATCTGTTGATTGTAAAGTTTTAGTATCAAGCATCAGTTTCAGCATTAATATTTCTTTATAAAGAGCGAACAGCAGAAATCCAAAAATGTAATTTTTATCATATTAAAATTATATACTAGAATTGAATTCTTTAAAAGCCTTACCAGTAAGCATAGACTGATAGGCATTGTCAGAGACAGAGAAGATGTGGGGTGGGGCCTCCATACGCTTTTTGCCTCTGTAGGCAGCCACCACTTCTGGATCATACACTGGGAGCCACTTGTAGGGGTTCACAGTAGCACAGAACAGTCCAGAGTAGGTCTGAAAGGAGCAGATAAGTGGTCAGATTACAGCATCATGGACCAATTTAATTTGTATGTTTGCTGAAGAAACTATTTGAAAGTGCAACGACACTATAAGTGCAAAGACTCACTACATCAAGGCTTTTAATTATCTTCAAAAAAAGAGTGTGGAGGAACAAACCTTATAACCCAGTTATAATTGTTTCTACACCACTGAGTTAGATGCTGATTAACATTATTTCATAACTTACATAGATCATCCATGCTGCATAACGCTCTTTGAGGTTATATAGCACAGAGGGTTCATTGAGATGGGTCATCATGGCCATGTCCTCAATCTTGTCATACTTGGGAGGATTCATTGGGTGGACATCATCCTCCTTAGCAACTCTCTCCTATAAATGTCATCCAGCAGATTTTAGATTTGCCATATAATATATGCTTGTCACTAATGCAATGAAACTAGATGAGTTTACATGGAATAAGGAAAATTCACCTCCTTAGTGTCAAGCAAAGTAACGGTGACTTTGCCACCAACTCTGCTCTTGATTGTTCCTTTGACATACAGATCTTTAACATCAACCACATAGCAAGCAGACTTAGCATCAAAGGGCTTGTTTTGAGCCTCAATTCTCTCCTTCTCAGGTTTACGGAGGTAAATGGCAGCCTTGCCATAAACGGCCATCTCCGCATCAGTACTCATGATGGCGGCTTACTGCAGTCATAAGAAATCATTTTTATTCCCAAATTAAGTTATTATATTCCTTCTTAAACATAGTCACTGCATCTTCTGGGTAACACTTTACAATAAGATTCCATTCGTTAACATTAGTTAATGCATTTGGTATCATGAACATACAATAAACAAGATATTTTTGCAACATTTATTAATCTTTGTTAATGCTAGTAAATAAAAATACAATTGATCTTTGTTAGTAGAATAGTGCATTAACTAATGTTAACAAATAAAACTTATGATTTTACAAATGTATTAGTGTATGTTGCAATTAACCAAGTTGCAGTTATCACTAACCAAGATTAATAAATGTGGTAAAAGTATAGTTCATTGTTTCATTGTTGTTAACTTATGTTAACAAATGAAAACTTATTGTAAAATGTTTCCGTTTCTTATACTGTATGAACAGTTTGTAGTCCAAGTACTATGTACTCAAACAGCTTACCATGGTACTTTCCTGTTCCCTGTTTTATACTGAAATTACACTATCCATATTGTCATTATGCCTACACTATATGGTCCAGATATAAAGCATTATGTAAAAAAAAAATATTATTTTAGACATTTTAGGCTACTTGTACTACTATTGCTGCTACTACCACAAATAAAGATAAAACATATTAATAATTGAAAACCATCCATGGAACAGATGAAACCTAAAAATAAATAAAAAATCCAACATAAACAGTGATAAAATTTACCTTTCTACCTTCCCACGAGTGATGAGGTTTTTGCCAGCAGACCTGTAGTACATTTCAAATGTTACACAATACATAATTAATTTCTTTTCAGATAATGTCTCTCTTCCCATATATCTAGATATAAAATACTGAAAAGGCTTGCTTTTATACATCCAAAATATTATTTAGTCTCATGTCACCTCTTTCTCTATTTTCATCTCAATCTAATCAACATCTGTTGGAAATGTAATCATCAGTGGCTATCAGACAATAAAGCATAATTAAAGAAAATGAATTTCTCACCACAATCTTGTCTGTCACCTCAACAGTCTCAAGGGCTTATCCATACCTCCTTATATTGGATTTGTTCTGCTAGCCAAGCAGAAATTAAATATGGCCAACTAATGTCAGATGTGACACAATTGTGAGTCAAGGAATCGATCAGTTGAAACTTGGTGCTGGCAATCATTCAGATGTAAATAGAAAGCATACTATTTCTAAATGCATACTAATTTTCTTCCAGAATATATTTAATCAAAAGGTTAAACACAACATCTTAATTTATGAGCCAATTTGATTGATAATTTGTTTCATTGTTTTGTCTTGGACAGAGAAAAGTGACACAGGCACACAATAAAAAAATGTGATACATTTATCACAATGTCACTGATTAATTACAGCATAAAAGACATTCAACACTTCCTTAGAGCATGCGTAATGTCAACAGATGTATTATGTTACATCAGTGCATCTGAAACCAGCACTGGATTAGTCACACATAGATTAGTTCTTAATTGTGTTAAATGTCAAGGAGACATTTGTAGAACTGCTTGACTTGCAGCATCATCACTACTAGATTACAGGGTTTGGTGGTTTCAAGGTTCGTAGGTAATAGTATTAAGACATTTAAAAGATGTAAGTTCTTTAACTTATGTCTTGAAATTTATGGAGAAAACAAGTGCTGGAAAATGTCGGATTAAATATTCAAATCTATACTTACAAAAAGTTAAGTCAAACTGGAAGAATATTACAATCAGCAATGTCATGGCCGTTCATAGAAACTTTGAAGTGACAATATTACATTTCAATATTGCATTATCTCCTTATGATACTCCCTGCACTTAATCTGTTCTGGGGTATATTAATGTTCTTTTGTTGGATTGTGCAAAACAAATAAAAAATATCCCCTGGACAGGATAGTAACAAAAAAGCAGCCAACAACTCCAAGACTGTTTAAAAAGCAAGAATGTCAAGAGAGGACACAGCTGTAAACAAGACAATGGGTGGCTACTTTGAAGAAGCTAAAATGCAAAATTTTAGCAAGGTTTTGATTTACAATTTTTGGACACTAAAATTCCCATAATTTCATGTGTTATTTTACAGTTTTGATTACTTTACTTTTATTCCAAAATGTGAAGGAAAAGTAATAATAACAAATTAATTGGTGTTTCCAAACTTTTTACTGGTAGTGTAAATCTTACACATTATGATTATGTTATTATCTGCCCAGAAAACAGACATCAACACTAGCATAACATTTGTCTGTTTTTACAACAGGGCAAGTGCATGTGGCTTTAAGCCCTGTGCATTCTTAGCATGCATAGTCTTTAAGTGGGTTAGGGCTGTAGGAAGTACATAAAAGTGTTACACGGTGAGGCTAGACATATTCAAATCAAAAGATAACCCAAAAATGTCAGTTTTGCAGCATGGCAGGAAAAAAAAGTAAATATAATAATAATAAATAATGATAATATTGCAACCGATTACTGTTGATAAGTGTACCTGGAATGTAGCACATTTATATACATTTATTTTCTTTGTTTACTGTGTATTTTTATGTAGAGATGTGTATTTGTTTATTTGAAATGTGTTATATTTTGTCTAGTCATTTGTCTCCATGTCAAAATGCCCATGTTAGAAACACAATGAAACAAAATGTCCCTACTGCTGCTAATTTGGCCCGCCTGCAGAGAATGCCAAACGTTATAAACTTCTATCTTCATATCATTCGAATTCAAAACCAAAGACTCCATTCTAAGCGGTATGGAGGAAAGGGATTTCCTTGCGTTAAAATATTTATTTACTAAATGTGGTACCTTACACTATTTTTAAGTGACTATTGCTTTCATATCTGATTTTTTTATCCTTAACATACACCCACTGTGCACTTTATTAGGATGACCTGTACACCTACATATTTGTGCAATTATCTTATCAGCCAATCGTTTGGCAGCAGTGCAATGCATAATATCATTCTGATACAGGTCAGGAGCTTCAGATAATGTTGTCATCAAACATCAGAATGGGGAAAAATGTGATCTCAGTGATTTCATGCTCTGATTGTTGGTGCCAGATGGGCTGGTTCGAGTATTTCTGTAACTGCTGATCTCCTGGGATTTTCACACACAACAGTTTCTAGACTAGAGTTTCCTCAGAATGGTGGCAAAAACAAAAAAAACATAATGTGAGCATCAATTCTGCTGATGGAAACACCTTGTTGAGAGAGGTCAATGGAGAAATGCCAGACTGGTTTGAGCTGACACAAAGGCTACAGTAACACAGATAACCACTCTGTAAAATTGTAGTGAGCAGAATAGCATCTCAGAATGCACAACACATCGAACCCTGAGGCGGATGAGCTACAACAACCGAAGATCATGTAGGGCACTTTATTATGACCATTGTGTACTTAAAATGTGTATTAGGTGAAACTGCACTATAAACACCATACCATACATGTGAATTACTGTATGTATTCCTGAGTAGAAAAAAATATATATGTTTTTTTCTTTCCACATTTATACTGACGATAGAACATTTAATTGTGAACAAGTTGAGAGACTACAAACTCTTTGACTTTTACTGTACCGTAAATCTTTAATTGGTCACTACACCACGGAGGAGAGTGGCCCCTGCTGAGCTTGCAGGCATTCTCAACATTTCAACACTCCCTATCTTCCTGGAGAGCTTGACAGTTGTAATGTAATTGGAGATAGTGTGGACCATATTTTTGGCATGTCCCGTGCTCTTTGTAAGTTAGATGATCCTGCCAATTGGCAGTTCCACTGAGTATATTTACAGGACCAGTTCCAACCCTCAACTAAATCTGGCATACACTGACAGCAATCATATAAGAATTTTAATAGGTTAAGCCTTTGTAAAATACAATAGATTCTTTACTGGTGGTTGGACATTCTTGACTTAATTGACTAACTGTTTCAGGAAATACAGAAAATCGAATTGTCAGTTATTAAATTCGATTTTTACACTACTTGATTATCTGTTCAAACAGATCGCCATTTTATTATGATGTAAAATAATCAAGAGAACATAATGAGACATTAACAACTGAAGGAGAAGAAGCTGTTTAGTGCTACAAGCAACAAATACTTTGCAGTACAAATAACTTTTATATTTTTCTAAAGACATACAAGTCAGAAATCAAGAAACTCTAATCTAACAATGATATGACACACATTGTCTTGAGTAGTTTCTAATAACACATGATAGGCTAAATATTAGAAACTCCTAGAATGGAAACTTCTAATAAATGTATAGGATAATAATATAACAGCCTAGTGCCAGATGCTTATTAATCTTTCTGATAACACACAAAAACACATCCTGTTACTTTTTGTTGTCGTTGTTGTTGTTGTTGAAGCATTGCAAAAAATCTTATATGGAGAAAAAACACAAACATGGCTAATAATTCTGAAACGGCACACATGGTCATCTCTAGTATTTATATAATAGAGGATAAGTCAGCTGTCCAACTCATATTACATAGCTGAGAACAGCATTCTCAATTAAATCATACAAGAGTAAAAGCATAAGCAAAATTCTTGATCATTTACAAACTCATTGTCCTTCTTTAACATGCTTAGTGTAACTGAGACCTGCCATCTGATGACTGATCCAGAGAAAGGTGATGAAATATGTGGAACATGTTCAAAAATAGTCAAGGTATTACTAAGAAGGTAAGGGAAAACTTGTGCATACTTCTGATCAGCTCAAGTAGGAAACCAAAGAAGGCGTTGGTTTCATAACTGCCTGTGTCAGCAGTTTGCTCAGTGGGGGAGAGTACAGAGCATCTGGTGTCAACAATAATGTTGAGCACCAACACCACCTAGAGGAAGTGACCTGAAGCTCTTTAGATTTAGACAATAATGCAATTAAAAGAGAAGTATCTATCTATCTATCTATCTATTAAAAATTATTTATATTTGGTATTAGATTTTGCTGCTGTTTATTTTGACGGATGTCACCATTCTAAACTCTAGTCTTAAAAAACAACAGCATTGTAACGACATTACTCAATATTATCCCAACTCTGAAGCGTTTTCACATGTATTCATAAGACTGGGGAACCTCTAGTCATTCTTTAGCTCCTTAGTACTTACCTGTTGCTTTTGATCAGTCATCTTTGAACATTTATAAATCAGCATGAGAAAAAACAAAAACATAGAACATTCTGTATAAAGCACAAAAATTACACTACTGTATGCAGTAATGTTTGTAATTGGGTTATGATTTATGATACTATACATAGTCTGTTGCAAAAATAGTATTTATAAATATTTCTAATGTTAGCAGTCGAAAATAAAAGTTTATGATCTTTCCATTTTATTAATTGTTTCACAAAACACATAAATTACTTTGAATATTAATCATTTGCACAACTGATAACTGTGAGTTACTTTGCCGGTAAGTCCTGTTTTTCCATAATGTGAATAGGGATGACAATCTCTTCAGGGAGACTGACATTAGAGCCTGGTAATGGGGCCTCCACTGAGAGAGTACCATCTGGAGACAGCATGGAGCTGATCTGTTTTAGGTCTAAGTCAACTGGAAGCCTAACGAATCACACACACACACACACACACACACAAATGAATCCAGGCATGAGTAATGATGAAGTAATGCCCTACATTCCACGGAGCTGTAATTATGAGATGTATTTAAATGTACATGCAAAATTATTCTGTTTAAATCAGCATCATTTTCTTTTACTGTAATTTCAGTTTGGAGAGATAAAGTATTGTTTGATGTGTTTTTCTTGTCATATTTACAGGTGCACTCAGTAAATTTTTGAGTCGTCTTGGATTTACACTGACCCCTGAGAGCATGGATGCAGCATTATTTAAATGCAATAGATTTCTGTTACAGATGCCATTGAAGAAATTCACTATTCACAGTCAGCCTTGATTCATTTAATCCATGAGTGAAAGTGTCCAATCACAGGGCAGTTACTAAAATAAAGCAAGTAGTATATGGCTGGTCATGTGATCTCAACATGGCAGCCCCCATGAGGGGACCCTTTCCATGTTGAATAAAACAGCTTTTATAAGGTTACTGTTATGACTGGAGTCTTCATCACATGTGAATGTTCATGATTTTATATTTGTTTCAAAATTGCATTTAATTTCTTCAGAAGTAAAACTTTTTTAATGAGGCAAAACTCACTGAGTGCACCTTTAAAAAAGTTAAGAACAAATTGTAAGATGTAAGAATAATAACACAAAATAAAAGATAAACAAAGTTTACTTGTATTTTCTTGTAAAGCTTCTGGAGATTAATCTATGATTTCCCTGCCTTTCCTCACGATTACCTATTAAAGAAAACAGACATTAAGAGGCAAATCATTAAAAACTCTGGAAAATCCATAATATCAATGCAAAGGCTGATATTTTTGTACATAAATATGCAGTGCATCATCATTTTACATCTTCATGTTAAATAAACCCAAACATATTACTCTTCTTACCTTTTATCTCCAAATATCCCTCCATGGTTTTGATGCTAATCTCCTCAGAAGAAAATGGATTAACATTTAGACAGACTTTCCAGTTTTGGTGCCCTTTTGTGTTTTCACACATGGCATCGGAAACTGGTCCTTTGGATCCAGTAAATGATGTAGGTGGAATCTCCATACACAATGAGCTAAATAGAGGCACGTACATAGATCCTGGCCATGTAGATGTGCCCAATCTTTTCCTGGCTGAATAAATCCAGCTAACCTCATCAGGTTCAAGGAAACAGGGGCAGCTGGTGTTTTGGTCAAAAAATTGTATTTGTGTCATGCCCTGGAGAGGGTCCCAGCAACCATTACGATGAAACAAGGGACGAGCCATAATTAAAGTGAATTTCAAAAGTGAAAACTTTTGAGATTTTGAGCAAGCACCTATAAACAACCAATCAAAATCTGATTTGTCAACCTGCAAAAAGCTACAGGAATATGCTACTCACAATCTTTTATAAGCTGCTTGTCTATATAGCCTCCATCCCAAATGTCCAGTTATCCAGTCCCAAACATCAACAAAGATGCTGGGCAAGTCTTTCACCCCAGTGTTACAGTCTGACATACACAGAATGATGCCATCCTGTCTGCATAAATAAATCTAAAGGGCTAATGGCAAATTCTTGGCAAATGACAATAGGCACACTGGCAATAGTGTTGTTTTATTAGGGGCCTCTGTAGTCTGGTCACGTCTTGGTGCGCTTTCTTTTACCACAGTAACTAAAATTTGTTGGACAACAGTTTGTGCTCACAGCCTTTATATCAGCCCTAGAGAGTTCCTCAATTCTGTAAACAACTATTTGAACCAGTTAAAGTAATATCCCGGGTTCAATACGAGTTATATAACTGGCTCCATTCACTTCCATTCTAAGTGCGAATTTTGAGGGACGAGTCCAAATACACTTGTGGTAATCCATACTATGCTACTTTAAAAAGAGATAAATATATTGTTATCATCAGTCTGCATTTATAATTAAATTGAATTAAACCAGGATAATTGCACATTAAATGATTGTCTTTTTTTCCATGTTAATGTTTCTGATGTCGGATTATAAAGTAAGTTTCTGTTAAAGATTTCAGCCAAGATTTTCTGCCTTTGTTTTCCTTATGGCCAAAAACCAAAAATACCCATTTATAACATTTAGGTAGTCAAAGTTTCAATGCATCCCTAAAGAAAGCTGTGAACTTTCTCTAAATAGCCTTAATCACTATTAAGGTTTGTGTGTATACAAATTCAGACTGCCATTCAGTCAAATGAAGTGCATATTGCCATCCAAAACTGACCTTTTTCTGGGTGTATCGAGAATTTTTTAAATATTACAGAAATAAGCCACAAAATAATTCATTTTCTTTAATGACAAATAATTTGGATAAAGCATTTTACTTTTTCATAAATGCTTAGGATACTTGTATACAGAAAAATAGTGTACATCTAAATCACACTTATCAGAAACCTACTTCAATCAATTACCTTATCAATTATCTTGATGAATGGATTTGCTTTGAGTTTGAGAAAGACTGATCTGTGATCAGTTATAAAGGCACACAGAGAGAGGGTGTTTCAGTAGATATAAAATGGGAATGATAACAGTAGAGCAGAAAATACAAGAAAAAGATTTTAATGTGCACACTTTATGAAGTGGAATGCAGATATCAACTCTACAGTGCTTGTGTGGTCCTCTGGCTCTGCAGCACTAGAGCAATGGGAATGTACTGAAATAAAAGCATGAACAGGTTATTTGACAAAGCTAAATGTACTGAAATGGAAAAAGAAAAATACTTTTATAAAATATAAAGGTATTGCATGAATAAAAAAAATAAAATTAAAATTCCAATTCTAATACTTGATAGCTTAAACAGAAACAGCTATGATTTTCAGGCAAATGTTCACATACCAATATGATTTTTACTCCTTAGGAAATATTTATGTGCGCGTGTTATCCTCTTAAAACTCTACGGACTAGCTGGTGGAATATAAAAGTCCTTTACATAGCACGTACATGGACAAGTCATTTATATCAAATGAAAGCTCCCATTATCAGAAAGGTGGCTGTATTGTCTATCTTTTTGCCATAATACCACAGGTTTTAATTATTTTCAAAAATATCACAGCGACATTTTATTTCAGTAAGGCATAAAATGCAAACATCTCTTTTCTGTGCTGATCACTGATCTGTAAGCCCCAAATATCTTCAAACATTATATCAAATCTTACCTTAGGTTGCTAGCTAAAATTAGTTAAATTACTGGTTTACTTGTTTCTTGGCTTGCTTTGGTGAAAAATCATATTGAGTCAATACAACTTAAAACAAAATATGAAGTCCGATAGAAAAAGTAGGATAAACAAATCATCAGCAAAATCTTTAGATGAACAGCTGGGATACTCAAGCTTTCCATTGACACCTAGATTGGGCTTCTAGACAACTCAGAGGCCAATATATTCAACAAAACAATGTGGAAGCTCCCAGCACACAAAAAATGACTTGTCAATGGGTGAGGGCTAAAATGTGTTAGAGCACCACCTACATTTCTGATCAGTATAATGTGATGAACACATGAGCATACAACTGAAATGGCATGCTTTTAACATTAGACACGAAAAAAAGGAAAGGTTTATCATAAAGGTTTATCATAAAAATTTAAAACGTATACAATGTTATTTATTAATAATTGCAATAATTTCTTCAAATATAGGGGTTATCTGTAAAATGGGACCACTTTTATGAAATTAGTCCACTGCATGTGTGAACAGAGAGCTTTTAAATTTGATTGTGAAAACTTTCAGGTGGCAGCCCAAACATCCTGCAGAGTATAAAAGGTTAAGTACCCAAAAGTGAACCATATTGGACAAAACCTCCCTTTGGTGAGGTTTCAGGATTTTAGATAGTGGAGAAAACACGTGTGTGCAGTGTTTCTCACCAGATGTGCTAAGGAGAAGCTCCTCAGGCAAATGGATTTTCCCCAAAAGGGTCTCCAAAAGCATCTGCAGACACAGCAGACTGAGTAGCTGGAGTACTCTGTGACAGACGAGCAAAGGAAATCACGTATAAAATAAAAACAACCCCAAATTTCACATGTAAAACAACAACCATTACAGAATTTAACAGAACTATGCACATACTGTATTCAGGGGTGGTGAACCAAAAGGGTCATTTCCAAAAGTTTCATCAAAAAGGTTCAAGCCTGCTGCAAGAGTTGGGTTTGAAGTTGCAGAGGCTGGATTAGGAGAGAAGGCAACATCGAAAAGCCCTGCTGTTGGGGCCAGGGTCAGACCCAGAGGAGCAAGTTTGGATGGCCCTGGAAACAAGATGATTGATGTCATTATCAAACTGCATCAGTATTGCCATGTTGTATGCCTTAAACCATAAGTTACAGCTTATAAATGTATACCATTTGCGCTAACTGAGATTTGGTTAATGTCAAAGTCATCATGGTCTGCCACCTCCTGAGCCAAGCCAACCTTACTGGAAAAGTACTGGTCAAAGGAGCCATTGGTGCTTGGGTCAGTTCCTTGTTCAGCTTTCTGGGGCTTGACCATCTGGAAATCTTTGAACATGTCTTTCCCAGTTTTCTTCTCCTTCTCCCCAAGGGGGTCCAATGCTGTGAAGGCACTTTTGACTGCTGGTGGTTCTCCTTTCACTGGGGGACGGGGTGGAGGACGAGGGGGAACAAAGGCACCCTGCTGCCCACCCATCATTGCACTAGGAGGCATCATGGTAGGGAATTGATTTGGTTGGAATGGACTGGCCATAGGACCAGAGGCAGGACAGGCCGCAACAGGAGCTGCTGTTCCTGGTTGGCCCCAGGCTTGTGTGGCAGCTGGTGGACCAAAAGGTGAAGCTCCTTGTGGCCCCCATGAAGGTGCAGGCAGGCCTGCGAAGGCAGATGTTTGAGGGAACGGTTTTGGCAGTGTCCCTGGAACTGTAACTTGAGGAACACCACCCTGAGGAAACCTTGTGGGTGTCTGACCCCATGGAGATGGGGCTGTTCCAGGAGTTTGAGTGACAGAAGCAGGGCCCAGAGCCAATGAACCTATAGAACACCAAATAACATTTAATACGCATACTACAAAAATCACAAGCTTACTTTCAGTAACAGAAAATAATATGAGTCATAAAGCAATTAACATATGTCTCAACAAACTGTAGCACTGCAACTTGGCTCAGTATAAAAAAAAAAATTAGATCAGCCTTTTCAGTTATACCAAGAGCATTGATGGTGGAGGCTGGTGTGGTGTTAAATAGGTCAGCTGGAATGGAGGTATTTTGGTTTGAGGGAAGAGACTCATTCTGGGTTGGTGGAGCGAAGAGGTCAGCTCCAATCAGGTTATTTCCAGGTGACTGTGAAGGGAAATATTATTTAAAACGTTTATTTTTAATCTGCAAATAATTATACTGCCACTTGAGATTTAAAAAAATTTACGAAATTATGATAAAATGGTATACAAGTAAAAAAAAAAAAAAAAAAAACTAAAACAGAAACAACTTTTACATTAATACTCAATTGTGGATCAAGACAAAAATTAATAAATAAATCCCTTGGTGGATTGTTGACGGTCAAATACTTACCCTGCAATTTATTGGAGGAACAAGAAAACGTAAAGTGTTTTAGTGCAATTTCAAAATAATTGTGTTTCTTAGAAGTGCCAGTGAACAGACAATGAGCATGCAATTGTTTAGTAAAGCATGTGGTTAGTCATGGCAATTCTATGACATTGTGTCCATCTACCACTATACAAACATTAAATATTTTTTTCTATTATTTAGAAGGCTTGTAAAGGAACCTTTTCATTTAGATGCATGCCGAATATGTATCCAGCTTCTGTGTTCTTCAGAAGAGAAAAAATTATTGGCATTACTTGATGCAGTTCTTAATCATCAAAATGCACATTACCAATTTAAGACACTCTTATAGCAAAAGTACAATAATACCATGTCCCTTATAGGGATAGTTCACCCAAAATGAAAATTGTCATCATTTGCTAACCCTCATGTTGTTCTGAACCCATATGTCTTTCTTCAGTAGAAAACAAAAGGAAATGTTAGGCAGAATGACATTTACATTAGATGCTTTTTATACAAAGCAACTTACAGTGCACTTATTAAAGGGACAATCCCCCCGAAGCAACCTGGAGTTAAGTGTCTGTTCAAGGACACAATGGTTGTGGCTGAGGGGATCGAACCAGCGACTTTCTGATTACCAGTTATGTGCTTTAGTCCACTACCACCACCACCACCACCACCACCACCCCTCCATTTTCCACTCCATGAAAAAATAAGAAATGGAAGCGAATAGTAAATCATACTAACATGCTGCTCAACATCTCCCTTTGTGTTTCACAGAGGAAAATAAATCATAAGTGTTTGGAACACCACAAGAGTTGTGACCACCACAAAAAGTGAGTAAATGAAAATTGCAATTTTTGGGTGACCTATCCCTTTAAAACAAGTTTAGTAATGTGGTAGTTTCTGTGTGCTGAAAACCACCTGTAAACACCAAACACCTTCCCCCAAACCAAACTACACCCATATTGACTAATATCAGTACTAGGAGACAGCCTACAAGGACTTTCTCAACCATAATTTTTAAACCATCCTTTAGAGTACTTGTCTTGTAATACCACTCAAAAACATACATTATGCACATTTTTACATGAAGATCCTGGTCAAAAGTTAATGTTAACAAAAGGATGATTTAGCCAGCCTTGATTCACTGTAACACTGATTGTTTTGTTTATGCCTGCACAGCACAGTCCTTGTAGTCTCTCTCAGCATTTGACTGTATAGTAATACCAACTGACAACTCCCATGAGGAGTTTCTCATCACAAATGTTCACCTTCTCTCTCCTTCGCATGCATCCAGACTTCAAGCTTTGAGGCGGGGGACAAAGGGCTATTAACCCTCCATTTTGGGCAGTGGGTTGCAAGGTTTTGCCATTATTGATGGGTGAGGTTTCAAACATGAGCACTGATTTGCTTAATCCATTACACGGGAGAGGAGTTTGCTGGAAAGGTGGACCTAATTTGTAAAATCCATTTAAAATGGGTGGGCTAAAGTGGGCTTTGCTTTTGGCAATCAGATCGCTTAAAAGAAGCTTGTTTACTTGTGCATTTGAACTATTATGTGGCAACTGGATATCAAATAGATCATTTAATTGCTGACTGTTTAGAGAGATGTTTCCTCTCTGGCTTAGCTCAGAGTCTGGCCCATACAAGATGGAACTATTAAAACCTGACTCTTTACTGGAAGAATACATGGAAACTGACTGATCTTTGATGGGAGAAAATGGATCTTCACTAATGAGATCTGGACTAGGAAAAAGATCTGATGTGGATGAAAAGGGTCTGTCAGCTGGTGTATTGCTGATGGCAGGTGGGTACAAGGAGAACAGATTTCCTTTAGTGGTGACTTGATTGCCATCAATCACAACAGCAAAGTCAAGCAGCAGAACACTGTCAGGCTGATTTTAGGGGGACATACAAAAGAAAGGGAAACATGAAAGAAAAAAAAAAAAAAAAAAAAAAGGTGAGAGGTAGATTGAATCATACTTCGATAAAATAGTCAGATAGTTAGAAAATTCTTAGATATAGGAATTTTTAAAGAAATGATGTCCAAAGTTCTGCATCTGTAACATGAACATATCCAATAAAAAGTGTCTCAAACACCAGTAACAGGATGCGCTTTCATCCCATTTTTTTAGGTTTGGGTGCCATCTTCTGGCCAATGGGACTCTTGCATTTTAAATGTAATCATTGTAATCATTATGAGCAGTAATGCAGCATTTTATGATCCTTTTTTTTTTTTACATTAACAACAGCATATACAAATGCCTCTTAAATGATAAATAAGATCTGATGGATGCTTTGGCAGATGAGCATCTAGCATACATGAAGAAAATTAGCCTAAAGTTGTATAATGTCAGTCAAAGGTAGGAAAAAATTTAATGTTTAGTATTTATCAAGGCAAACTCTTTATACATTCAAAAGTGAAAGTCTTTGGATATTTTTAAAATAATATCCAAACTTAAAAGTATACGCTGAATAGTGATCATTACCGTAGGAGTGTGAATGTCTGGTGGTGTGGACATATCTCCGAACAGGTCCATCTGCTCCACAGTCTGAGAGAAATGCATACAAAACATGACAACTATGTTGTGAGGATTGCAGAGTCATGTGTTTGATTAGATTTTTATACAACCAATTTGATCTATAGTACAAATTTTTTAAAGTAGCGTGCACTTACCTTCACAGCATTTTCTTTGTCATCCAGGGTGAGTAAAGCATCACTACCATTCTAATGATAGAAAATAATGAAAGATTAATATTAAAGCTATACATTTTTAAATATTGAAACACAGGCCAAAACTGCTTATACCCACCTTGATCGCTGAACCATTTGCTTCACCCTGCAAAGGAAGCAATGATTTCAGTCATTTATAAAGAATGAAAAACAGTATATAATTTAGGGATAGGAGTCTTTTTTCCTCCTACTATAATGACAACTATTTGCTTTTCATTTAGAAAATAAATTGGATACATAAATAAAAAAAACTCTTAATGTAAATATACAAGTAAATTAAAAAGAGATCTACCTAATAATGTGAATACGCCATCTGAATCACCGAAGTGGGGTGGAGAGATTATTTAAATGTTCTGAAGATGGTCAAATGTTTAAAAAATGCAAGCAAATGCTTTTATTTTATTAAATGTAACAATTCATATTGATACTTATGTTTTCAGTTGTTTTGGATAAAGGTGAATGACTAAATGTACTTGTAAACATCAAGTCAGAAAATCCTACTTTTATCAGAAAGCATTAAAACCATCTCCAGCACCTTCATTGCAGCCTCCTCCTCTTTCTTCTTCATGTTGAAGATCAGCTGAAATATGTCCTTCAAATCAATGACCAGAGGCTCAGCCTGTGGGAAAGGCAGAAGAGTATGAATACTCTGCTTACACCTTGGATACAAATAATAAATAAATAATAATAAAAAAATTCATATTCGAATAAACATTGGATTTAAATAGAATTCACAATCACTGCATGCAGAGCCTTAAATATGCATGATTTGTCATCTGTGTAGATTTGTTATTGGCCTTTTTTGTGTCACATGAACAAACTAAGACCTGCTGAGTGGTCTTAATAGCAAAGAACTGGTGCTGTCCCTCTGCGCCACACACATATCCAAATGCCCGGTTATCGGTGACATCACGAGCGATGAATGAGATCTTATTCACCACATGTTCATGCTCTATAACCTGACAGAGACACAGACACAGACAAAATGAGAACCTGGCAAAAAGAAATCAAACAATAAAAGGAACCTTATTTTTAGTTCAATAATGTATGCATCCATGTAATTTACTAACCCCAGTTTTCTCATCCACAATTTTGATTCCTGTAAGAGAGATTTTCACCCAGATTCTTTGCTTGTGCTTGCCTTGAGAACGAGCAGCTATTGCCATGCCCTGTAAACATAAGTAAACACTAAATCAATGAGTAAAAACTGGGGCACTGAAGAAATTGCTAGTGCCATTAGCTTTAGAGACAGTCAAAGACTGCCTTGCAATCTCAACATTGTGAACCAATCAAAATTCACAGCAGAGGAGGTAGCCATTTTTGATTTTCACCTTTAGTTTCATCATGGAATCCTGACACATTTTATCCCCTCTGGCTTCTGGGACATCATCCACACCAATAAGCTTGGCTTTATACCTCACTCCATCACCCTGAAACCTGGCCAGCAGGAAGTCATCAGTCTTCTCTGGGACTGTGGAGGGAAAGGGAAAGTTTACAAAAAGAAAAAAAAAAAAAAAAAGATTGACATGTTTGCTGTAGGCAACTTCAACCTGATATAAAAAAATAAAAGAAATAAAGAGAAGGGCTGACAAAATTACTCAATTTAATTCCATTATTTGATCCCCAATTACACTACAGCTTTCAACAAATTAACAATATGCCAGAGGAGACACAGTCCACACTGTCTGACGTAATATGTGCAAAACAGGCCTAAATGATGTAGCAGCCAAAATGTCTGTCAGCTATAATAATTTCGCTTGGTCACTAGTTATCTGCGTTTCACTATCATTATTTAAACTAAGAGTACAAATCCAAATTTGGGCTAATGAACACATTTTAGGCAAACACAACTGCATAACATTATGCAAGCACTGTTATGAAATCATGTCTTTCAGAATGCTTGATTACTTGTCAAAATAATAAAATGCAACAGCCCTAAAAGAGAGAGAGAGGTTTTACAGTACCTTTTTTCCTCTCCTTCCAGAATGCAGCCTTGGTCACAGGTGCAACAGGTGTTGAGGTGGAGGATGTTGGTTCAGTGGAGGGTTCTGCTGAGGCAGCAGTTACAACTGGGACGGGCTCAGCATCAGATGGCTGTGACATTATGGGTGCTTTGTTACAGGAGAATGAGAGCTAAAGAAAGGGCAAAACTGAGCCAAAGAGGCACAAAAACAGAGGACAACCAGGGCAATCAGGTAGGATATTCAGCAACCACACATTCTCAGCACTGCACCTAGACAGGTAGGGAAGACGAGACAACAGAAAATGGGTAGTTCAAAACATTAAATCAAAAATACATTTCCAGTATCTATTTTGGCCATGTTTTAGTCACATGTATAAGCGTCTATTACACAGCTCTCTTCAATAGTTTATTCTGATCAGTCAATTGCTGCATGGACCGTTTAAATATTTACATATATGACCACTAAACGTATAATTAGCATAATTGTCCATGGCAACATGTCCAATTGTCCATGGCTAATTTTATGTCTTTCTGAGCATATGGTTTTCTTTTCACAGCAGTCTCTCATCATAGAATTGGCACCATCTTGCGACTCAAAATGGTTACTGACTTTAGTCAAAATGGTCTCAGTGGGTTTCGTACTAAATACCTTACCTAACTTGTCAAAAGAAAAAGTAACTTGGAATTGGTCATTAATTATATAAACGAATATTGTTGTGGTGTTCACATTGTTGCTAAAGCAGGCTGATGGTTTTCCCCAAGTTGTAATGGACTATTTTTCTTAGTGGAAGCTTTATGATAATCTAAAAGGAAGATAATTAAATAATGTATCATGTCCATGCATTTCTTTGGCAAGTTGCCATATAATAAGGCGGCACAAAATTCTGTAAAGGAATCTCTCACTTCCATTTCTACACCTAATCCCCATATTTTCTATTAAGCATAATGTAATTTTCCACACTGGATCCAAAACTTAAGCATCAGTTAAAATATAAATGCTTCAATTCCTAATTTTAGACATAAATGTGAACTCCCCACATAGAAAACAAAACTCTGCAATGCATGTGGCTGTGTGAGATATATAATGCATGAATCAATCTTTATCAGACTTCTTTCAGATGCCAAAAGGAAATGCTGCCCAACTAACAAAAGATTAGATTCAATTGATGTTACACAGTAACACTGCTCATCCAGGATCACTCAACAGATTGATAAACTTCTGCAGGTCAGTCTGTTAAACTCAAACAGTGTCCTATTCAATAAAAGGCAAATAAGGTAAGATTTAGTTAAATGTCTGAAAGACATACCTTATGAGCAGCCTATAGATGTTGTTTAACTGTGTATTTCTCAGTAAAAAGTGGAAAGAGCAAAGGTGGACAGATCAAAGTTTGAGCAATTAAAATGGGTTAATTTTATTCTAGCAGCTCTTCAGCCCTACAACACAGCTCCCACCCCATGGTTCTTAATGTCCTCCAAGTATTTATCCAAAACTATTTTTCCCTGTTTGGATTTGGAAAGAAAATCTGTCTGAGATACTGAGATTATCTGATGCTAATACACTTACAAATGTACATAATTGCAACAGGGCAGCTGCCAAAAGCAGCGGGGACAAAAACGGTCCAAAATGGAGCTGAAAATATTTTTATTAGTGGCAGCACAGAGATGCAAGCCATACTTCAATTTATTTGCAGCATTCAAGTTATCATTAACCCCACATTCTATTAGGTCATATGACAGAGTCATAAAATGCCCTTGAGTAGCTTGCTTCTTTTTTGTCTTTCCCAATAAAAAACTAAGACAGTTTACATAGGCATATTCTATATAAATTATAATCAGAATGCATAAATGTATAAATAAAATAATGGCAAATCATTAGCAAATAATACATTATTTTAAGAGTCTAAATGGTGCTTTTTATGGTGCTCAACAGCTGACAACATTAAACTGAAGAAGAAAAAAAAAAAAGACATGCAAAGCAATACTAGTAGAAATATAAACAGAGCTTATCAGCGGAGTTTGGATTACAGTGCCTTGTTATCAAGAGCGGAAAACAGTGGCAGGATTGCTGTAATATAATTCTAATTATTGCCCAGTGGCCAGGGTCATGGAATGTGAAATCATCAACCATAAAAAGGGTGACAAGTGCAACCTGCATGATTTTTTTTTTCCACTCAACCACACAATAAAATTGTCATAAAAGTAAAAAAAAAAAAAAAAAATGAATCAGTATAATCTCGTCACTGAAGCCACTCAGTACATTATACAGAAATTAGTGCTTTTGAATCTTCAAAAATAAAAATGCAACCAATTAACCCATGTAATGGCTTGTTTATATTCTTATGAGGACTTGTCTCACAGCCCTGGCTGTTAAGTAACTCGAGTAGAGCCCAAAGTCACAACAGTTACGTTTCATTAAAACAGAGGATTCAGCAACAGTTGAGAGAGTTCATAAACGGGGGCAATAATTCTACATCAGCATCCTTACAAGTATATAAGACCAGTAAAGTGATACATTAACCCATGTTAACCATGCACAAAATGTCCTCTTCCTAACAAAAAGACTATTATGAGGTTCAATACATTACTTATACCTTTACTTTGAGTACTAACAGGAACAAAAAAAACGAGGAATAACAGATTAAAAAATATATACCAATGTTCATGCCAAAGCATCTTATGTATCATTTTTGCTGGTTCTGACATTCTGCATTAAATCTCAATCACCACGTGCTGTTAAATTTCCTTCTAAATTTCACTTCATGCACGGTCCGTTGTAGACCATAACTGTGAGCATTCAGGAAAAACCTACATTTTATTTGATTTTAGGTTCCCCTTAATTGCCCGTTTAATATACAAGTAATATATAAGTTTTATTTTGGCCAGTAACTCTTGCGAAGTGTTTGAAATCCCTAAATTGGGCACTCAAAACTAATATGCACGTGACAACATAATTTAAAGTAGGCCTATGCATAAGTAGGACACGCAGTTAAGTTTAAATTAATTTCAACACCTGCTGACAGTCATTTCAATTTTATAGGCCAATTAAATCCCGTTTCATAAAATTTCCTTACCTTTTCCCCAATCATCACATTATGTTCCCCCGATAAGAATGATACAAAGTTACGCCGAACTTACAGGTAAGGCTATTTTTAAATAATAAACAACAGTACACACACGCCACTTAGATAGGGTTAATAATATTCGAGGATGGAGTGCCACCGATTCATTCACTTACCGCAATTATGCATTCTTGAACTCCATACCTGGAACACTGATAGCAAACCTATAATTGTACAGACGAGCACTATGGACAGTTTGAATGAGTGTTGAACCCAAATCACCAGCTTGCTCCAGACGGGCAGTCCTCAGCCTCCTGAAGTTGATCCTGCTGAGGACTTGGTGCCAAACTGATCGAGACTCGAGCGCCTCCCACAGGTACCGCGATTAACCCAACTTAACTCTACCTTTATAACCTTTATGCCTACTGCGTTATCTTAGTTAACTACGTAAGAACACCTGTTCTGATGTAATGCGAAAGCAACTTTGTGTTAATAAACACTATTAATTACAGCAACTGAAATCCAAGGCACGGGCTTATGCTCACGCACTGCGTTCATTTATTATGCTCAAATATGTCAAATAAGAAATTAATTGGAATTGTTTCGTACATTCACATAAACTAAATGCAATGTGCAGATGGCTTTTTCCTTACACTGGAACATGTCTGAAAATGCATTCTTTTGTCCATCCTTCCTTCCTTGCTACCCTTCCTCTGCTGACACTGCTGCCATACACAAGGGTAAATAAAATGCTTATGAAACTAAAGAGGGATTAAAAAAAGTCAATGGGCTGGTTATTATTAAAGGGTTATGCATGCAGTGGTGTGCCTCATGTTATTTCTAACATATATATATATATATATATATATATATATATATATATATATATATATATATATATATATATATATATATATATATATATATATATATAAAACTACGGCAACACATCCTGTCGAACTGACGTGACCCATATGTCAGACGAAAGATCACATCTCAGTGTCTTCTTTAACAACCAAAAGTTTTGTTTTTTTATCATCTTCTTTCTGTACACTTTTTAAAGGGTAAAGACGATTTCGTGAGTAACTAGTCTTGAAAACTACCATGTTTTCACACTAACTTTGCTCACTGTTTGTCACATAAAAAATATACAATAATTATGCATACAAACTGGTGCATGCCTTGATCAATCAGATCTATGACAGGTTTTTTAATTTTAATTTTCTAGTATTAATTATAATCTGTTTAACTTTACTCCATATACTTATATTCATCTGCAACAAACTGATTTATATGTGTGGAAAAGAAAAGGAGGAAATTATTTTGTGGAAGAAAAATACACATTTATTTGTTTGTTACCGTTTAGATTAATTTTATGAGCGTCGCAGTTGTGACGTAATTGGCGCGCTGGCACTCTCCCGCTTTTAGGCTGCGTTTCATTTCAAATTTTAATCCCCTTCCCACCCAAGCTTCACTCCGTCTCATGGACTCACTGTAGTCTACTTCACTGCTTACGTTGCGCGAGTGTCCACTACTGTAACCCTTGATCACTTGGAGCATGTTGAAGGCTGATATCAGTTTGTGGAATAATTTTGTGATTTTTGCACCTGTGAAAACAATGTTTTCGGAGATTATTTCAGAGGTTTATGCATAAATCACATATGTTTATTTTTGTTAGATAGGATTAATCAAGATTTACATGAACAAAAATGTAAACATAACAATGAAAACTATTACTGTGTGATAAATAGTTTAAGGTAGCTACAAGTATTATGCTGTTAAATCTCAATATAACTTTTCTAAACTGCTTAATTGACCTAACTCACTTCTATTATACAATAGAGTTGTGTGGGGGGTTTTTTTTTTAAGTGCAATCTGCTGTCATATCACAATCAAGTTGCATTGTGGGATATGGAGCTGCCTGAAGCTTACATCAGAGTAGGATCACTCCCTTGGTCAAAACCGAGGGGTTGAGTGTCTGTCAGTAGAAACTTCCCTTGCTCACTTAACAAAATGTAGTAAAGTAGTAAATCTCCTTGTGAGAGACGTAATAGGGGTCGTTCCCCATATGGTGCACAGAGAGAATGTCACAGCCGTTATTTTCTCACAAAAATGCAGAAAGAGTTTTTGGAAACAACTTCCAAAAAGTCTCCTGTATGCAGCGCTGACTGTGGCATTGATAAGGTTGAAGTCAGCTGACGTCACTGGACTTCCTGTTGCTGAAGGCACACTGCACGAGTGTTTGTGTTTGTAGCCTGCTTAGCATTGCTTATTCTCATATGTTCATCATTTTATCTTTTGTCATTTTACCGCGTTTCAGGTTTTTCCCCCTTTTCTACTTTCATCTGCGTGTATTTTACCTGTTACTGCTGACGCTTAGCTCGAGTCTGTGTTTGTAGCCTGCAAGTTTTTTGGCATCGCTTATATATCTGTTTTCAGCCTTTAATCCTTAACATCTGCCATTTTTAATCGCACATCAGATTTTCCCTTGGATTATTCTCTTATCGTGATTCAACTGCGCGCATATTCCACCTACATCCGCTTTCTATTTTTATCGAGATTAAATTGCATGCGTATTTCAGCACGCACCCATTTTCTTCACAGATTATTGGATCGATCTCAAAGCACCGCTTATCAAGAACAACAACAAACAATTGCATGAGGAATTCACATCAATCTCAACACTAACCACTCAGAAACAACCAACAACAACAAACAACTGCGGTAAGATTGTGATAAATGTAAGGAATTAGTCAGGTTGATGGAGAAGGTTAATGAGTTAGAGACATGCATCTGAACGCTAGTGGAGGTCATTGAGAAAGAGAAGCCGGTAGATACTGTATCGGATGTGAGTAGAACAGCGAGCAACACAAACATTTTGGTTCCGGCTGTAGAGCCCCTGCAGCAATGCATTTGGGTGACGTCTCGGCGGCATACTCGCTCAGCAAAGAGACACCAATCTCCCGTTCATGTTAGGGTATACAATCGATTCTCTCCGCTCAGTGATACACCCACTGAGAATCATGTTGAAAGAGCCCTTGTTATTGGTGATTCTATTGTAAGGAACGTGGAAATAGAGACTCCAGCCACAATTGTTAATTGCATTTTGGGTGCCAGAGCGTCTGACATCAAATCAAATTTACAAGTGCTGGCTAATTCGAAATGTAGATTCTCTAAAACTGTTATTTATGTTGGCACTAACGATGTCCGGCTTTGCCAGTCGGAAATCACTAAAGATAATGTTAAAGAGGTGTGTGAATTTGCAAAAACAATGTAAGACACTGTAATATGCTCTGGTCCCCTCCCTGAGTGGTGTCTGGATAATATAATAGTATTTATAAACACTTGGAAGAGTTATTGGGGTAGACCTGACCTGCCGCTCTCCTCTCTAGTAATTTGGCACATAGTCTTAATAATGATAGTATTTGACTAACTGGGGCCCAGGTCAGGAAGCAGACAAACTGGTTAATCCGAACATCTGCTAGCTGCCTTGAGACGTCACACAGGTCACATAAACTACAACACATAGAGGCTGTGTCACCTAGATGTCTCATAGACTGTGTCTGTTCCCCAAACTACCAACCACAAAACCCTCACTAAATTATTTAGAAAATGTTTTATTAAGGTCAAACTTGAAGAAAACAAAAACAAATTAAAGATAAACATCATATAAAAATAGGTCTATTAAACATTAGATCTCTTTCTACCAAAGCACTAATTGTTAATTAAATTATTACAGATCATAGTTTGGATGTGCTCTGTTTGACTGAAACCTGGCTTAAACCGGAAAGAATATGTTAGTTTAAATGAATCTACTCCCCCAGGTTATTGTTATAAACATGAACCTCGTCTGAAGGGTCGAGGAGGAGGTGTTGCTACAATTTACAGTGAGGTTTTTGGTGTTACTCAGAGGACAGGATATAAATGTAAGTCTTTTGAACTAATAATGCTTAATGTGACATAGTCAGATATAAATAAATACCCTTGCTACAGTGTATAGATCACCCTGGCCTCATTCTTATTTCCTTGGTGAATTAGCAAATTTTTTATCAGATCTTGTAGTTACTGTAGATAGAGCTTTAATTGTTGGTGACTTCAATATACACATAGATAATGAAAATGACACATTGGAATTGTCATGTTCACTGTTGTCTTTTGTTTTTGTGCTGATTAGTTCTCATTCCCTGATTGTTTCCCCAGGTGTTCCTTATTCCCTTGTTTGTTCCTTTATGTATTTAAGTCCTTGGTTTCCCTGTCTCCAGTGTTAGTTCTTGCATGTGTTATGATCTGGTTTCCTTTGTTTTTCTTTGTCCTGAGTTTTCCTGGTTTTATTAATAAAAGCTGCACTTAGATCCACATTCTCTGCCTGCCTGCGTCACAGAAGAACTAACCTAGGATGGATCTAACAGTAATCTTCCTCCAGTTGAGCCGAGCGAACCTCCCTTTAATTGAATACTCGCGTATGTTTTGCACCATTGCCAGATGCACTGGATATGCGGACCGACACCTAAAATCCATCTACCAGATCGGCCTCCTTGCCCATGGATGGGAGGAGTTGCCGGAGACTGGTGAGTACACTTGGATGGAGTATGTGGATATGATTTTGGAGAGGTTTGCTCCTGAGGGTACTCTCAACAAGCCAACGCCCACACCTGCCACGGCCAACAAGCTGGAAATCTCGTCCATCCCAGAGCCAGCGTTGCCAGCCTCGTCCGTCCCAGAGCCAGCGTTGCCAGCTTCGTCCGCCCGGAGGAGGAGGAGAAGAGGAAAGGCTTCTGCTCCCCAGTCTCTGCCTGCCACGGTCAGCGAGCCAGAGCCCACACCTGCCACGGTCAGCGAGCCAGAGCCCACGCTGCCACGGTCAGCGAGCCAGCACCTGTAGCCTCGACCATCCCAGAGCCAGCGCCTGTAGCCTCGACCCCAGCCTTCCGAGCCTTCCAGGGCTCCGCCTTCCAGGGCTCCGCCTCCTGAGCCTTCCAGGGCTCCGCCTCCCGAGCCTCCCAGGGCTTTGTCTTCCATGGCTCCGCCTCCCAGCTATACTCCAGACTAAACTGCACCAGCTCTATGTTCCTATGTCTATCTGTCAGTGGATTACCAGCATTCTGATGGACAGGCAGCAGCTTGTGAGACAGGGTAAGTAATTCACTTGCTGGCCATCTGGTGCAGTCAAAACAACCTGGAGCTGAACATGCTCAAAACGGTGGAGATGATTGTGGACTTTAGGAGGAACATCCCAACACTGACCCCCCTCACCATTCTGAACAGCACTGTGGTAGCAGTAGAGTCATTCAGGTTCCTGGGTACTACTATCTCACAGGACCTGAAGTGGGAGACACACATTGACTTAATTGTGAAAAAGGCCCAGCATAGGTTGTACTTCCTTTGCCAGTTGAGGAAGTTCAACCTGCCACAGCTGCTGCTGATACAGTTCTACTCAGCAGTCATTGAGTCTGTCCTCAATAAAAATTTCAATAACTCTCTGGTTTGGTTCAGCTACAAAATCGGATATCAGAGAACTACAAATGACAGTTCTGAAAGATGAGAGGATTATTGGTTGCCCCCTGCCCTCCTTTCAAGAACTATACAATTCCAGACTGAGGAAAAAGGCTGGAAAAATCACTCTGGACCCCACTCACCCAGCCCAATTACCTTTTTGAACTATTGCCTTCTGGCTGACGCTTTAGAGCTCTAAGCACCAGAACCGTCAGGCACAGTAAAAAAAAATTCCCTCAGGCTATCCATCTCATGAACAGTTAAAACTGCCCCATTTAGCAATAATGTGCAATTCACATTATATTTTATGTGATTTTTGTGTATATTTTATATTTACCCAACACATCCAACCTCTTCTGCATTACATTTCCCTGCACTGTATATAACAGACATGTATGTATGCATGTGTGTGTGTGTGTGTCTGTGTGTATATGTATGTATGTATGTACACTACCGGTAAAACGTTTTGAAACACTTATTCTTTGATTTTGTTTTTTTTTATTCACATTTTAGAATAATAGTAAAGTCAGAAAAATGGAATAACATAAATGGAACTATGGGAAATATATTGTGACTAAACAAATTCAAAAATAAATAAATCTTGACAAGAAATAGAAATAAACCTTGTGTAAACTGTCAGCTTTACGCTAAACTAACTATTATATGCATATGTTACCAGGTACAATAATATTTTTTTTTAATCAAGAAAATTCACGTTGGATCATAATTAATTTTTTCTAGTAAGAGCTTTGATATTAGGGCAAAAATCATATTCTTGATAATAATATTTGCATTGTTTTCCTGTAAAAATATCTAAAACTCCTTAGAAACAACACTGCATATTATATTTAGGTTTTTCAGAGAATGTATTTTTAACATGTGTATTTTGTCTTACTGTACTGGCTAATCAAAACAAGTGAAAAAATCAGTGCTGAAGAAGTAATCCAAATAATTTAGTATATGTTACTGACCTTGAGTAATCTAACGGAATACATTACAAATTACATTTTACAGTATGTATTCTGTAATCAGTAGTGGAATACATTTAAAAAGTAACCCTCCCAACACTATATGTATGTGTGTGTATGTATGTATGTATGTATGTGTATATATATATGTGTGTGTATTGTCTTATTTTGTATTCTATATATACTTAATTTTCTATTCGATTTTGAATAATTATTTATTATTATCTATGTCTTGTTGCTGTTTTGTATTGTTGTGCATGCATTTTAGCCAATGACGACATAATTTGTTTTGACAACACACAAGGATCAACACATTCCTGAAAGTCCCAAAAAAGATCTATCTATCTACCTTTTTAATACTATATATAAATACTATTATAGGTTATAAATATAGGGTATAATAGATGACAGTGGCAATAACTTCACCTTGGACACGAGCGTGAGTAAGCATGTAGTGTAAACCATGGAATAACAAATGCATAAATGTAGTGTAAACAAAGATGCAAATTAATTCATTGCAATCAGCTGTCTCCTCAAAAAACGCCGTTTGCGAGCAGCAGCAAGCCGCATTCCCCTGGACATCTGATGAGTTACGCCATGAAGCGCACGTATACACAGCTGTCGTTCACTCTGCTCTGCAGTGGGTAATGGCACCAAAATAACAAAAAAACTAAACGAATGATGAAAAAATGCTTTTGATTGGTAGCACTTATAAGACACAAGTTGCCAGCTCAGGGTGCTGACCCACCAAAGACTGTCCGATTAGAGACGAAAACGAAGATGCAATAACTTTCTGGGAATAACCCATTTATTGTCACCACTCAACAGACTGGCTTGTATGGTTGTGGTTTTCTATAAAATAAACAGTAACATAAACATGAATATACATAATAATTACAACAATTAAACATATGAGCAACAATGTAGCATGATAAAATAACATTAATAATTAAACAGGCACATTATTAGAATAAACTGAAAGCAAATGTAAGATAGGCTGTAACCTTTATGTTATATGCCACGCACAGCTGTAATCTGACACCTTGTAAGGCTGTGAAGCTTGTATGGCGCCGCTCTGTCGGGGTTATGAGAGCGCATGCGCGTAATAAATTGTTCACAACAATTCTCCCATTAAATATAGAAAAAAATACAGCAAACTTCACTTCAAACTATAACATAACATGTAATAATAAAGCAAGTGTAACTCTAGTGCGGACAATAATAAATGTATACAGACATACGAGCTAGAGTGTTGCAGGCATGAAAACAATTGGGAATACACACACATCTCTATGGTATATCGTTACATCATTATAACTTGTTTCCCAGAGCGAATACAGTCCTTGTAGACTGTATAATTAAGGATTACAAACTTACTTTTGCATTCACGCACAACACTTCGTCCGAAATGCGCTATATAAACAGTTTATACTGCTTTAGCTTCAGCGTCAGTCTCCGTGTCCCGCTGCACTGTTAATACTGTCTCTGTGAGGGCGGGGGAGATCACCTGGACAAGGTTTCTGGACGCTGATTGGCTCAGGCAAGGTGCTGTGTGTGTGCATGTGCCTCAAAATACAGAGGGGGAGATTTTAGAGAGAGGTTAGTAACTATAGCCTTTTTTACAAATGATGAGTCGCGTTGTGTTCATGCATGTTTGTGATGACGTAAGATGAATGCAAATGGACCGGGGTTCGATAGAATCAAGTGAGTGTGAAACCACACCAGCGCTGCGGGGGGCAGTGGGAACAATGACACTCTGAATCGGACCGCAGCAAACGTGCCCAGTGTGAAAGCCTCTTAAGTATACTTGACAATAATAATGTGGAGTTATTAATTTTCATACACGCCCGAAGGGCCGTGACCTCATATACACATTCTTACACAAGTGTTCTATGTAGTGTAGGACTAAGTTACCCATATCATTCAAATGCAATGTCAAGTGAACTGAATCGATAGGAAACGTCTCCGGTTACTCACGGAACCTCTGAGATGCAGGGAAAAAGACATTGCAAAACTTGGCCACACTACTACGTCAGAGTTTTGAGGAATGAGCGATATGTTCTTGTCCCTCATAATTTCATAAGAAATTATGTTTGAGTGCCCACTTATATAGGCCAAATGCGCACCTAAAGGGGTGGAGCTCAAACATCATTGCCAATAACAAGACTGGTGTTATGATACAAGGGATTCAACTAGGTCGTGGAAAAGGGATTTCCCCATTGTGTTCTGCATGTCTCGTTCCCTTCTCTGGAGTGAGACGTGGTCATGTGTCTGTCACTGTGGAGAGAGGAAGTGGTAAGGACCACCACCTGGTGATTGTTAAAACGAAATACCTGTGTCTCATTACAGTGATGATGGAGACAGACTTGAAGGCTACCAAGAATGCAGCCTCGATCAAAAGAGAGAGAGTCCAAGACACGCACTCCCCAAAGCTGAAAGCTATTTATAGTCATTAGTGTGAAGCTATACTGAGAGAGTGTTTGTTGCTGAAAAGCCAATACCTTGATTGTGAAGCTGAAAAGCCATTACTTTGATTGTGAAGTTGAAAACGCTTACAGACTTACCTAGACTGCCACCCAGGTTCCCACTTCCTTCTTGCTGAAACTTTTACACCTTCATCTCAGGGAACCGAGGTTACGGGAGTAACCAGGCACATTTTCCATCTTACACAGCCTCATCCAATAAAGACCCATAAACTAGCAGTTGGACTCCAGCCTTTATTTTTTGAACACAACCAGGGGTGTAAAGTAACAAATTACAAATACTCACATTACTGTAATTAACTACTTTTCCCAAGAATTGTACTTTTTTAAGTAGTTTAAAATTGTATACTTTTACCTGAGTATATTTTAAGTGCTGTATCTGTACTTTTACTGCACTATTTTCCCACCATCTGTGTTCGCTACTTCTCTGTCCTGATTTTATTTTTATCTATCAACATGATTGGCTACGAGAGTCTTGTGACTCCCGTCAAATCAAATCACACATATAAAAACTTGAATGGCAGCTGCAGATCTGGCGCCAACTGTTATGAATGCGGAGAATGCCTCAAGCACAGTTTACAGCTGAACATAACCGGCCACATCTGAAAGGGATTTTTGCAGTGAAAAAGGCCAATTGCATGATCATGTCATGTGAGTTTTACTTGCTCAAGCCAGATATCAGCATTAATCATGCCTCTAATTTGAAGAAACATATTTAGGTAAATTTCATATTTCTTCTTACTAGTTTTTGTGTGTTTATAACGTATCCTGTATTTTAAATATCTATCACTGAGATTATTGGGCAGCTGTGAGAGATTAATGAAATATTATAAATAGGGCTGGGCAATAAAATGATCTAGATGTTTATCTGCAAAAAGAGAAATCTACTCGATCAAACTTTTCAGTAGTTTTCTATATTTAGCCTATGTTATACATCTGGAACAGGGGTATTCGTTGCATCAATTGCGATAGCAAGAGCACCACTGGTTGGTTGATCTACATAAAATATAAAAGATTGACTTTTTATTTCCTGACATCTGTTGCTGCACAACGTTTGATTGACAGACGGCTAATGTTTGAGTGCTAATGCGGTTCGCACCTAAATTATCAAATACACTTTATAATTCCGCCAATGCCCATCTTGGTGAGGATTTAATGTAAACGCAGTCATTTATGTCTAAAGTGAATTTGAAAAGTGGGACAAAAAGCATATTTGCAACAAAATGTTGGACTTGAAGTGTGCATGTAACTGAATAGAGGACTGTCTAGTAGGCTATGTCATATAAAGGATATTAATCAAATATTTTTAATAATAATATTTTTTAATAAGATATTGTTCCCTTTTTAATAATACTGACCACTGATGTAAAGAGTGTGTTAATTGGTATAATAATTTAACAGGAAAATTATTATAATTAAATATTTTATAATTATGATTAGCCTTTATAAAGATAGAAAAGAGCAGAGTAATAGAAAATATTGCAGAGCAATATTTCAGCAGAATATTCCACCAGTTACAAACATCAGAAAATTGTGCATCATGCATTAGAATGAAACATGAAACTATTTCTTGGCATTTCTTGGAGGCACATGGATTAGACTACTTTTATGCTAATTTATGTGATTTGTGGAGCTTTAATATTTTAGCACCGATTCACTTTCATTGTATGGACCAACAGAGCTGAGATATTCTTCTAAAAATCTTCATTTGTGTTCTGCGGAAGAAAGTCATACACATTGAGAGTGAGTAAATTATGAGAAAATTTTCATTTTTGGGTAAATTATTCCTTTTTAAGTGTGATGTAGCCCCTGTACTAAACAACTTTTCCCATGCCTGCGCTACCTCCTCTATTGTGCATGGCATGACGTGCCAAGTGATCCTGCTTATTTAGCTTTTTTTTTTTTTTGCATTCCTTGCATTGTTTGAACATTTTATCCACAACAATTTGTTTTATGCAAAACAATAACTCTCTGTCTGCATTAAGGGAAATTTAGACCCTACACATAATCTGATTTCTCAGATCACAATTGAAATTCTCAAAACTACTTGTTCAACCTCCACATCATCTAGTCACTTGTGCACATCATAAAAGGAATTTCTTATTCTTTTTAACAAATTTCCAATGCTTTGGTACATTCATGCAATTGTGTCATGAACACCGAGATAGGCGCCTCCTCAACCGGCCATCATATTGACTCTGACACTACAATTCCCATAAACCCACATACCTGGTCTAATTGCACTACAGCTGTTCCCTATCTCTGCCTCTCTATTTAAACCCTGCCCGTTGTTTCACTCATTGCAAAGTCTTGTTTGCACCGGCTACATTTCTGAGTGTTATTGGTTATTCTATCTGATCTGCACCGTACCAACCTTGCCCTGTTTATCTGACCACGTTTGTTTGCAACCTGCCTTCATTGAACTCTCGCCTGTCACTCGTATATTGTTTTTTGCTGCCTGCCCTGATCATCTGCCTGTTTGACATTGACTCTGCCTGCCCACGTTTACCCTGTTTGCCTGTTGCTTGACCCTCGCCTGTTATAACCTGCGATTCTCAATAAAATGCTTATGGACCTTCGTTACAATTGTCTGCTGTTTACTACATTATCAATTGCTTATGCCATATTGATCAAAATATATTATACTGGTTCTCAGTTGAATAGTCTTACAATAGTCTTGTTTTTACCATCTAGAATTTTGCACAGTCTTAATCTAAAATGATAACTAATGATTATTTTAAAAGTGCAGGCTTGAGTAATCAAATTTGTAGGAGTACAGATTAGCTGATAAAGCATTCAAATTTAAAAAGATGGGACTTTTCATCTAGGAGTTTTAGTGCAGTTTTGAGTTGAAAGTGAAAAACTAGACACACGTCCGTTTGCAAATCTTTTACCAAACGTATACAGGATTTGTGCGAAACTTTAAGTGTTTTGGGATTTTTCAGGGTTAATCAAACAACACTCCACGTTAGTTAAAGTCTACCAGTGCTAGTGTCTTAACAAACAGGAAAATGCCTGACAGAGGAGTGCATCATGCACAGTGCAGTTCATGTCCCCTCCACCTTCCTGAGTGAGCCAAGGGGAAATGTCTGAAACATTAAAAAGTGGTGTTCTCAGCACATAGCTGTGGCATAAAGGACATGATCTGTCCATGGACCTCCACTTTGCCTGGCAAATGTTCCACTTTGACCCTGCACAAGGAGACCACCAAAGCTGTATTGTTCTGTGACATGGTTGAATTTGATGAGGGTTTTTTTTTTTAAGTTAAGAAGGCAGCTGACTTGGCATGGATGAGGCGTGGCTTCCTGATAGGTCATCCACTTTGAGAAAAGGAATCTAGGCAAAGGGAAAGAGAGATCGGATGGAAATATCTTTGTCTATGAAATATTAAGGTGCACCATAAAAAAAAATATTTGAAAGAATTCAAATAGAGGCAATTATTTTGCATATTTATCACACAGTGTGAATGTTAGATTGTGAATTAAGAATTAAATCATACAATTTGTTTGTTAGTGTTCTACCTAAGGATGTGGTACTGGACATAAATAAAAATTATAGAGTTAATATATTGTTGATTTATTGTAATAAATAGTGTGAACATTAACATTTAATAGCATCCACCAAAAAACACACACATTCTCAAGAGCCTGTTACTAGTATAAATGTTTTGGACTTTTGATATGTCAATAGTATTTGTTTGAGAACTGTTTGCAACATGTCTGTGAAGTCAATGATAAACGTCAGCAAACAACTGTGGTGAAAAAGTGTATTTAAAAAAAAAAAAAAAAATGTATCACTGCAGAGACACTAAAGCAAGCACATATATTACTTACTTGTTGAAAAAGTTCATTGCATTATTTAAGCTCATTTACCTTTTAACATTCCCTCCATTAAGAAATCTAAACTCCAGAATTAGCTAACCTTGAAGTATTTTAATTACACTTACATTTATGCATTTGGCAGATGCTTTTTTCCAGTGCGACTTACGCTGCATTCAAGGTATTCATTTTTTTAATCAGTGTGGAATCAGTTATATTTGGAAACACGCATATGTGTAAAACTAAAGTAATAGCCTTTGTTCTAGGAGACACAGAGTATGAATAAAAAGGTCTGATCTACATTGGTGTGTTGATCTCATGACTATCTGACCTACAACCTTTGAAACAGTGAGACACATCCAAATGTTTACACTGTTCCCCACAGTACACAATGATTAGTTTCTGCAAAAATAAAAAATCTGTCATCATGCATTTAGCTTCATATCATTCTAACGTTTAAAAGTGAAGACATTTTGAAGAATGTTGATGCTGTTATTTTTTCCATGGAAGAAAGTGTTTTAACCAACATGAGTGTGAATAAATGATGACATAATTAACATTTTTGAGTGAACTATCACTTTAATAAAATAGTATTGAATATTTTTTTTAAATGTCATTAGAAATGTTTTATTCTGTAACAAAGTTTAAAAGATGTTTCGTAATTTATGATAGCAAATAGGTAAAAGCAAGCTCAAACATCTGTCTTGAAGTATATTGCTCAGACAATCATTTACAATAAATGATGTGGCATCATTGGATTGTAGAAATCTGGGAAAACACATGGATATATATAAAGAATACACAAACTTAAAACATTTGATGACACACTTTTTAAACTCCTTATCAACATCTGATTGAAAAGCTTGATGTTAATTATTAACATTGAATCAATGCTTAAATACAAGAGTACATTCATACACAGAGAATCAAAGGACTGTCCGAAGCTTTACCATGATGGCTCTAACTGCTTTATGTGTAATGATATGTATTCTTTACAAGGCTGATGGGATGAGCATAAAGGACAACATGTATGTATGCATTTACTCAAATCACCAAATTTAAGTGTTTGATACTACTAGTGTACTAACTAGTTAATTTCAGAATTTTGGGGAGTTTTTGTATATATTTATAATGTGTTAAACTGAGTTGAGTTGGAATTGATTATTATAAAGTTGATCATTATTTGTCTCTCTCAAAGGCAAGGGTCCACACGGGTGATCCGGGAAATTAATGCCCCAGCACAAATAAACTGCAAAATGAGTGCCTGGTCCCAGTGGATACCCTGCGACCCATGCACCAATACAACGGTACTGGAATCTCTTGTTTTCTCTCAGTTATGGATTTATAATGTCATTCAAAAGCAATCAGAAGTAATGATAATCCGAACACAGGAGGTTTGATTTTCAAGAAATGTGTACATTTTGCCTGTGTCTGTGTGATCCAGCATCGCTCTAGAGGTATTGAGGTCTTTGGTCAGTTTAAAGGAGTTAGGTGCATAGAACCTATTGGAGACCGTAAGCACTGTATTGCAACTACCCAGTGTCAGATGGACCCTCCACCTGTCTGCAAAAGCACTCAATGGAAGTGTGCTTCAGGTTAGTAGTTATTTATTTATGTCTGTGCAAAGCTGGTATTTTAGTTGTAGTGTGAGATTTGACACAATATTCAGTGTTAAAGCTGAAATGTATTTCTGTACCACTTGTGCCAGCAAACATGAATTGTAAAAATAAAAATAAAAACTTTATTCAGCTTTTTGAATACACCCTTTATCTGATATTGGTTGAACTAACAGATAGTCCCACCCCAAACTCATGCCATTGGCTAAGCCAATGTTGTTGTGTCAGGCTGGATGGGTCACTCAAAACAAACAGAGGAAAATGTTCAAATCTTAAACATTTCAGGGAAATCAACAATACAAAATGGTTTACTTATAACTGTTTCAGCATATTAAATTGAGACTGGAAAAGATTTTGAACATAAAAAAATAAAACATTTACATACGGAGTGACTATTTTCACTAGTTATAACAGCACCTGCTACACAGCACCACTATTTGCACTCCAATAGTCTGGTGTAAAACAGAATTTGAAGACAAACTGCAACAGCTAGAGATGCTACAGTGGCATGAGGTATAAAGTCAGTGTGGATGTGCTTTTTTTCGAGAGTACAACCCGGGTTCTTATCCGCCTTTTGTCCCACTCTTGTCTCAACTCTTTATTTACTTTAATACTACAAATAATAATGAATACAAATTAATATAAAGGTTGATTTCCTTGCAGTGATTTGGTCACAGTGAAGTAAAACAATGGTGATACCATGGTTACTGTAGTAAAGCCATGGTTCATTTTTGTAAGGGAAGGTTAGATTAAGGGGTAGGGGTTGGTGTAGGGTGTCTGGGACTCAATAAATAAACACAATAAACATGCTGCAGTGATGCCCATATGCTGTATGTTAGTAATTCATTTGGGTTGCAAATAGCATCTAACACTAAAGAGCATACTTTTTTTTTTTCTATTTACATGTAGTGCAAATAGCCACAGCCTTAATTATATTATTTTCCCCTCAGGGCTGTGTATAAACAAAAATCTGATGTGTAATGGGGATTACGACTGCAGTGAGTCTGATTTGTCTGATGAGGAGGACTGTGACATCATCAGGGCACCTTGTGGCAAATCGTCACCAGTGGAGTCTGACATAGCCTCTAAAGCTGGATACGGGTCAGTACCTTTAGTGAATAGAGTGAACACATTTAAATAGAGCTCAACATTGTGGGGAAATTACTTTGACATTTTTTATGGGCCATTATGGAACCAAATAATCGTATAAAACATAATGTAATAAGGTAAAACTACATTTCCACTTCAGACTATAACAAACTTTGGAATAGAAAAAAGAATCTTATATTGCAATTAAAATTAAACGAATTTATTTGTTTATTATATATTTAAAGTTCTAAAAATATTCTTAAAATATTTTATTCTTGTCTCAACAGAATAAATATTCTGGGATCTGATCCTCGAATGAATCCATTTAATAATAGATTCTATAATGGCCAATGTAACCGCATCAGAGACCCAACCACATTGGAATATAACAGATTACCCTGGAACGTTGGAGTTCTTAGCTATGAGGTGGGTCTCTCTGTGTACTGTAATGTGATATTACACTCTCGTTTTAGATTATTTATTGCAAAAAAAAGAAGAAGAAATCCACTTAGGTGGATAAACAAATGCAATATGCAGTGTTTAGGTGTAAATCCACTTATTTTATTTAAGAGACAAACAAAACAACAGATCGGTAAATTAATGCACTGAAATTCTGACAAAAACAACCATCTGAAAAAAACAGCCCTGACCAATTTCTTTTTATCCTCAGACAAAGGTGGAAGAGAGTAGCTCTAAGGAGGTATATGAGGACATCCACTCTTTAATAAGAGAGATAACTACAGAAACCAGCTTTGGTGTTGACATGGGCTTGAACTTCAAGATAACACTCACTGAGCACTCCGGTGCTGGTGAGGGCGACGATGCTGCTGGCAATGGCTTCAAGCCTAGCATATCAGGAGGGATCAGTGCTAATTATGAAAAAACAAAAATAATCAAAGAGCTTTCAGAATACACAGAGATCAAGGTAAAAGAAAATCAGGCTTATTTGTAGGTTTATGCTTGTTCTTTTAGCAGCTGTTTTTGACCCTGTTGCAGCAGGCTGATCACACTGTGAATTTGGTGACTGGAGGTTGAAAGTCTCCTGCTGAAATCGGTCTGTGCTTACTGAAATTTTAACCACTGCCCTCAGTGGCCGAAGTTGAAAGTGTTGTTAAGGTGAAATGTCCTCAACCCCACTCTTAACCCAAATCCCAAACCTAAACTATCAGTGGAGTAAAAATATAATTTTAAACCTCCAAATCACTCTCACCATTGTTTATGTGAACGCAACTTTCTGGTTGCCATGAGACCATAACACGTCACAGAGATAGCACACGCAACAAACAATCAGTGGCACCACTGTAACATATCTTTTGGGTTTTGATGAAGCATGTGCAGGGAACAGACTGAATTTCACATCTTGTACAAGTACATCTGAAAAATGGTAAATAATATAGGTGTTTTAATTTTTTTTTTCCAAGTAGGATGTAGACTAAATCTTAGCTTGAATCTGGCAGTTTGTATAACTATGTGTTGCTTCTGCTTCTTTGGCACACATTCTCTTTCAGCGAAAGTCCTTCATGAGAGTTAAAGGCAAAGTGCAGTTAGCCACATACAGGATGAGGCAGCGAGGCTTGGAAGTAACGCCAACATTTCTGGATGATGTGGATGCACTGCCACTCAAATATGAGAAGGGACAGTATTTTTCTTTCTTGGAGGACTACGGAACACACTTCACCAAGAATGGAAGGTCTGGTGGAGAATATGAACTTGTTTACATAATGAATGAGGATGTGGTCAAACAAAAACGTAAGTTGAAATTTGCTTTTAAACAGTCTTGTCTTTACAGATTGGATAAGTCTGGGGGCTAGGGGCAATCATTAAAATTCCTTCATCAGTTCACTCTTGATAGCAATGCTGCAATGGCACTGAATTTAGAAGAAATATCAGTATTTGTAATTAATTTAGCTGCTATCTCATGTAATGTTCACTAAGATATGCATGATTTAAAGACCTATGCATGCCCCCTACTTATTAGAAATTTGTTTAAAGTAGCACACTCGACATTAAAGGAATGTGGCCATGACCAAACAGTGAACCTATTTTGATGAATCAACTTCTATCTGAATTTAGAGGTCAGTGAAAAAATGCTGAAGGACTGTTTTGAGTTTGGAATTAAAGCTGACTTCCAGCTAATCAAAGACGTTGGGATAGAAGGACACGTAAAACCAAATTACTGCAAGAGTGTGAATACAAAGCCCACAGGTGTGTGTGTGTGTATGTTATTGTTTAATCTATTTTTGTGATTTAAGAGCATGCTATCAAATACAACAGACACAAGGTTTGTTCGAACATTTTCAATGGTGTCCTGCAGAATGAAATGCATATATAATTAATATAAAACTATTGTAAAAAAAATCCTAATAATAATACAAATTGTTCATGCAACATTCATGACCTCAATTCAGAGACTACATAAAAATATTTGTCCTTTTACAAATTAATTTGTCACACTGCAGGACCATTTAAAATAAATTATGCAAGGCAAAATGTTATTAAAAATTAAAGATAAAAAGATTTTTTAATGTTTGTACATAACTTTATTCACCAGATGAGAAGACCAAGAAGGGGCTTATCGATAAGGTGCTGATCTCAGTGAGTGGGGGCAGTTCAGAGTCAGCAGTAGCCATGAAGTCTCAGCTTACTAAAGAGGGCATACTAGATTATACTCAATATGTGAATTGGGCAAAGACCATCTCTCTTCTGCCTGCTCTCATTCACAGTGATGTGAGAATGCACCTCCCTTCACTTTACATGCCAGTGTATGTGTGGTAGCCGCTATAAGTGAAGAAAATGTGTTTTCCATCTTTCATTTTGCTGGCAGCCTGAACCAATCTACAACGCCATCCCTTTGGACTTTCCTGATGCTCAGCCGAGGCGGGACAATCTTCGAAGGGCCCTGGATGACTATGTGGCTGAGTACAGTGTGTGTAAATGCCAGCCATGCCAGAACGGTGGCACTGTGATGCAGATAGATGGGGATTGTAAATGCATGTGCTCACCAGGGACTGAGGGTGTCGCGTGCCAGATCATTGACACAGAACTGGCGAAAGGTTTTTGTTTGTGTGAAACATGATTTACTGTTTGTTTGAGTTTAGCATTTGCTCGTTGCATGTTCATTCAGTTGCTCTTTCTTTTAGGTAAAGCCTTTGAACAGCTGGGGAACTGGGGCTGCTGGTCTGCCTGGTCCATATGCACTGGGGGCCGTCACACACGGTCACGTAGCTGCAATAGTCAAGGCGTCCAAAATGGAATATGCAAAGGAGATACAGTCAATGAAGAATACTGCTAAGAAACATAAACTCACACATACAAACATGAATTATCATTGATTCTTTAAAAATTAGTCATGTCACATGTATTTCTATAGCATATTTAAAAAGAAACCAATGTTTACCAAAGTGCTGTACAATTAAATCAAACAAAATAAAAAACAAGTGATGTATCATGTCACATAAAGGACAACGTCTTTTGTGCACATCGAAAGAATGACAAGAGTAGAATTGCTGCACTTACATGATTCTTTTATGCTAGGGAGAAACAATAGGCCTTAAAACATCAGTACTGGAGGAGGATCTAATGTGGAGTATAAAATTGATTCAAAAGCATAGGGCCGCGACAAAGAAGTCACAATGACACACACACATATTAAATTCTAAATGGGACACATTGGCAATGTGCAATTATAACAACACTGCCAGCTTGTGGTCATAATAGGTAGTGCAAAATGAATAATTTGACTGTGACATTGCAATCTTCCAAAAGGGAGCTTTTCGAATACTGGACAATGTCAGCACCTTCCGTTACAAAAATGTTCTGTAGCTGTACCATGGTGGTACAGTGATGGCATACTTTGATACAGTGGAACTGAATGATTTCCATATTCATGTACCATGGTATTTACATTAACAAAGGTTAGATAGGCCTGAGTCATCTGTGCTTGAACCTCTCCCACATACCAACTAAATTTAAGTGATATGAGAAAAGTCACTTTTGGAAAGGCAAAACCGTGAGAGTGTGTGTGTGTGTGTGTGTGTGTGTGTGTGTGTGGTAAGTACTTGTGCTCTCTGTCAGTAGGCCTATTGATTATAAACAGGGTAATCAGTAACGGAATACATGTAACGGGAATACGTATTTAAAATACAAAATATAAGTAACTATATTCCACTACAGTTCAAATTTAAATCATTGGTATTTAGAATAGTTACATTCAAAAAGTATTTTGATTACTGAGATTACTTTGCATTTTATTGTCATTTGTTTCATTTAATATTTAGTCCTTTCAGATGGAAAACATTTATAAATGATGTGATCCAAAGTGCATTTGAACAGCAGTGAAACACTTTCTTATGTTGTTACATTCATACGAGCAGACGGAAAAGTACGTTTGATGTTTGGAGCAGAAGAAATAGAAATAAACCCTGTGTAAATTGTCAGCTTTACGCTAAGATAAAATGCTATTTCTAGCCATTTTACATGCACGTTACCAGGCACGATCATATTTTATTTATACATTTTTTTCATAATTTCTTTTTTCTAGCAAGATCTTTGATATTAGGGCAAAAATCATATTCTTGATAATAGTTTTTGTATTGTAAAAATATCTAAAAATCCTTAAAACAAGATCAATTAGATTTTTCTTGTTTTAAAAACAACACTGTATAAGATATTCAGGTTTTTCAGAGAATATATTTTTTAACACGTGTATTTTGTCTTTCTGTACTGCCAGAGTTTTAATGGTCAAAACAAGTGAAAAAAATCTCCCAGTGCTGAAGAAGTAATCCAAAGTATTTAGAATACATTACTGAATTTGAATAATCTAAAAGAATACGTTTCAAATGATATTTTACAGTATGTTTTCTGTAATCTGTAGTGGAATACATTTCAAAAGTAACCCTCCCAGCCCTGAGTATAAAGCCACTATAGATAAAGCTCACAAAATTCACACAAAGAGGAATCGACCCACAGGAAAAATATCTGTGAACTTTATGCACCTTTGATATTTGACCTATACAATATATAATATAGTAAAGAAAATAAAAAGTTCAAAGCCAGCGGTGAGTGAGAAGGGCATGTTAGAAATTATTTAACAGTAAATAGCTGTAAAGATATTAATTTTTGTGAAATGTTTGATGTTAACATTTTATTGCACAAAGATTTTTTCGGTTTTAAAAACACATTGATTATGCTACGTTTACACCTCTCATCCACACTGGAACTGCAACTTCCTCCACTGTTAATGGAAACTTTTGAAAATGCTCTTTAATACTACATACTTTGGAAAACAATGATGTTAGGTAAAGGTCAACTGACTTTTGAGACAAAACAAATTGATGTGTACGTGGCCTTTGGTATGGCTATTGCCTGATGTTTCTTTTCCAATTCCATAGCAATAATTACAAAATAAATTTAAATAAATAAAATGTATGTGATTAGTGATATTGATCACCTTTTCATAGACAACTGGAAAATGTCTTAACAAAGCTTTTGAACAAAACACCTACTCCACCCCCATTTTAATAAAGGATGATTGAAGAAAGAATGGGCATATAAGTGCAATCAAGTCTCTAGCTCACCATTTCAGGCTTATGCATGTATATGTGTGGAGGGGAACTCTATTTGTCAAAGTAGGTCATCCAGCAAAGGCCCTTCTCTGACTGCCCTTCCCCCAAATTCCTTCTTAAAGAACCCGTTTAAACCCCCAACCTCTTCCCATTCCCTGACAACCAGACGTAACCTTTTCCCTCTATCACTTTCGTATACACCAAGTGACCGGCCTTAAGGCTAGTCTGTGTGTAAATCTTTCCTCCCACCCCCTACCCTCTGAGGTTTCAGTTTATGCTCTAGTCTACAAATGAAATGGGCTATGGGAGAAGTTGTTAAATCCCATAGATGCTGCCCAGTCTTGTGGTATGTTGTTTATGGGTTTCCAAAAAGTGTGACTGCTCTCTATCTCAATAGCTAAAGATGGCATCACTGAGATGTAACACCATAGTGTAGATGTATTATGTTCATCTGAGGGAAGAGTTGTGAATCCCCAATCTTACATTAAAGCTAACTTTTATCTATACTTCAGCCACATAAGAAGATACACAAGAAACATAAAAACTTTTACAGTACTAGGAATATTAAAGATAGAAATTATATCTGCAATGTTGCTTATTTCTCTCTCCACTTTTCTTAAATCAGTGGACATAAATGGATTAACAACTGTGCTGTCAGTTTTAAAGGGTCCTGTCCATAACAACAACTGGATGTGACAGTTTTAATGCAGCAGGTCTGATCTTCCTTTTGGAAGGGTCTCAAGGGGGCCCTCAAACTGATGAGAATGGATCTTCACTTCACCTCAGGTTGTTACTACTCTGAATGACAGAAAACAAGCACAAACATTCAGTTAGGGGTCAACAGGAATTATTTAGGAATTCTTCCATTATGCAACATGCCGTAAATAATAACAAAATATCTGAATTATAAAAATAAAGTTTTTGTCCTTTTCTTTGTGGTTCTTTAATATTTGTAGATATACAGTATACATATGTAATTGCTGTCTTATACATATTTGATTAACCAAAATCTGGACTATTAAATAATTATTATATAAAAACTTGTACATCATAAGGCATTTGAAACCCCAAAGCTCCTTTTCAAAATAAAAATTAAACATTCAAGAGATAGGACAATACATTCCATATGTGGATTTTGGAATGTGTGTGTGTTGGAAAGGGATATCTTGGCAATAAATTGCCCCTTCATATCCTATTTAAACAAAATTTTTATTTACCTAATGACAAACAAAAAGTAGAAAATATTATAAAACATTGTTTTTGAAAAAGCTTCTCCACTTGTTCATTTGAACCAGATTAACATAATTTACATTGTACTATCTCCTCTTTCACGCCGCTCTTTATAGAGGTGTCAGCTAGAAGACAGAATGAAGTGCCAGGTTATTGTTTGGTGCCTCTATTGTATGTTTAATATTAGCATGACAGAAGTGCCACTCGACTTTTTCTTCATTCATTAAAACTGAGGACCCTTGTCCTACTTTTGCCTTGAAATGAACTAAGCACCATGGCTGCAATCTTGGATCTCTAGAGCTCATGTGACACAAGCATAAAGATTCTCCATTTTTTCAATGACTCATCTCCGTGAGAGGCTGACCTTTATTTTTAAGGTGTGGAGGGATAGGACAAATTCTATTATATATTGGCTAAAAACTTTCTGCTCTTTTATATTGTGAATGCTAACTATTATGCTGGTATTGTTATTTAAGCATTAAACTTCACAGAACAAAATAGCATATGGAATCCAAGAGCAGATTTGTACTGCCCAAGTGCTACTCACAATGAAAAGCAAACTCCCCTTTAAGCAACGACAAGCCCACTTAAACACACACACACAGTAGCAGACCGAGCGCATTTGTGATGGCTACTTGAGGCTTCATTCACTCGAACACACGTTTTTCCACACCAGCTTGAGTGAAGACTTTAAATAAGCACTCCAGTTTTGAACAAATAAGCCAGTCAAGGCCTCACTTGGCTAATGCTACTGAACTGATCCCCATTAAATACAACCTCATTTGCTTCCTTAGATGTTGACAGACTTAAGGAACTTAAACTAACTCTATGTGTAAACAGTTATGTTTACAAGGTCAAGTGCAGGGGCAGACAACTTTGACTAGTGCATGCTCGTGACAATGACTTTGGTAAAGTTTTTAAACTGCAGTGGTTTGTTGACAGCCAAAAAAAAATTTATTAACTAATGTTAATTCAAGGTTTGTGATATTAACTGCTCATTTTTAAGAAGGACCAGTTTTCTTAAAATAAAAATCTGATGAAAAGTATTGTCAACTCTGAACTATTTAGGGATCATATATATGTGTGTGTGTGTGTGTGTGTGTATATGCATACAGTATATACACTCGTTTAGCACTTTATTAGGAACACTATGGTCATAATAAAGTGCCCAACGTGGTCTTCTGCTGTTGTAGCCCATCCGACATGTTATGCTTTCTGAGATGCTATTCTCCTCACTATAATTGTACAGAGTGGTTATCTGAGTTACTGTAGCCTTTCTGTCAGCTTGAACCAGTCTGGCCATTCTCAATTACAGGAGATCAGCAGTTACAGTAATAATCAAACCAGCCCGTCAGGCACCAACAATCGCGCCAAGCTCGAAATCACTGAGAGCACATTTCTCCCCATTCTGATGGTTGATTTGAACATTAACTGAAGCTCCTGACCCATATCTGAATGATTTTATGCACTGCAATGCTGCCACATGATCGGCTGATAAGATAATCACATGAATAAGTAGGTGTACAAGTCTTCCTAATGAAGTGCTCAGTGAGTATACATATATATATATATATATATATATATATATATATCATATATATATATATATACACATACATATATATATATACACACAGTGCATCAGGAAAGTATTCACAGGGCTTCATTTTTTCACATTTTGTTATGTTACAGCCGTATTCCAAAATGGATTAAATTCATTATTTTACTCAATTATACAAACAATACCCCATAAGGACAATGTGAAAGAAGTTTGTTTGAAATCTTTACAAATTTATTAAAAATAAATTACGAAAAAAATAAAATAAATCACATGTACATAAGTATTCACAGCCTTTGCTCAATACTTAGTTGAAGCACCTTTGGCATCAATTACAGCCTCAAGTCTTTTTGAGTATGATGCTACAAGCTTGGCACACCTATTTTTGGGCAGTTTCTCCCATTCTTCTTTGCAGACCTCTCAAGCTCCATCAGGTTTGATGGGGAGTGTCGGTGCACAGCCATTTTCAGATCTCCCCAGAGATGTTCAATCGGGTTAAAGTCTGGGCTCTGGCTGGGCCACTCAAGGACATTTACAGAGTTGTCCCGTAGCCACTCCTTTGTTATCTTGCCTGCCGCTCTGGAGCAGGTTTTCATCAAGGATGTCTCTGTACATTGCTGCATTCATCTTTCCCTCGATCCTGACTAGTCTCCCAGTTCCTGCCGCTGAAAAACATCCCCACAGCATGATGCTGCCACCACCATGCTTCACTCTAGGGATGGTATTGGCCAGGTGATGAGCAGTGCCTGGTTTCATCCAGGCATGACACTTGCCATTCAGGCCAAAGAGTTCAATCTTTGTTTCATTAGACCAGATCATTTTGTTTCTCATGGTCTGAGAGTCCTTCAGGTGTCTTTTGGCAAACTCCAGGTGGGCTGTAATGTGCCTTTTACTGAGGAGTGGCTTCCGTCAGGCCACTCTAGCATCCAGGCCTGATTGGTGGAGTGCTGCAGAGATTGTTGTTCTTCTGGAAGGTTCTCCTCTCTCCACAGAGAAACGCTGGAGCTCTGTCAGATACCCCTTTTCCACCAAGGCAGAGCTGGTGCTGGTTCGGAGCCAGAGCCTAGTTTCAAATCGGTTCTTTGTTTTTCGACCACCAAAGCACCAGCTCCGAACCAGTAAAAGTGGTTCTTAAGTAGCACCAAATCATTGCTGGTCTAGAAGTTTACGCTTACGTCAGCAGCTGGGGGTGGGGTTACCGTGACCATCAAGACGAACAGAAACTTGTGACCGCCATTTTTGCTCTCGCTTGTAATCTCCGTCTGTACAAATAAAGGCGAGCCACGCGATCACGTTGGATCCGCCGTGTTTGGATGCCGATGTAGGTCCGCAAAGCCATGAACATCAATAGCAAAGCAACGTCCGCCATTGTTTATTGGTGTGTTTGTGTTTGGCGCCACCACGCTAACGTTACTGGGAAAGATGAGACGTATACAGTGACGTAAGACCTGGCTCTGTGCTGGCTCTTTAGCCTGTGGAAAAGCAAACCGGTTCTTTGGAGGCTCATCAGTCGAACCAACTCCGAACCGGCACTAGCTCTAGCTCTGAACCAGCACCTGGTTCTTGTTGGTGGAAAAGGGTTATCGAGTGACCATCGGGTTCTTGGTCACCTCCCTGACTAAGGCCCTTCTCCCCCAAACTCTCAGTTTGGCCAGGCGGCCAGCTCTAGGAAGAGTCCAGGTGGTTCCAAACTTCTTCCATTTACGGATGATGAAGGCCACTGTGCTCATTGGGACCTTCAATGCTGCAGAAATTTTTCTGTACCCTTCCCCAGATCTGTGCCTTGATACAATCCTGTCTCGGAGGTCTACAGACAATTCCTTGGACTTCATGGCATCCTGTTTCCACTGATCATCCTTGAGATTTTTCTACAAGTTGATTTGAGTCCAACTGTGGTAAATTCAGTTGATTGGACATGATTTGGAAAGACACACACCTGTCTTTATAAGGTCCCACAGTTAACAGTGCATGTCAGAGCACAAACCAGTGTGACATGCACTGAGCTCAATTTTGAGTGTCATGGCAAAGGCTGTGAATACTTATATACATGTGATATATATATATATATATATATATATATATATACACATATATATATATATATATATATATATATATATATATATATATATATATATATATACATTTGCAATGATTTTCATTATGGGGTATTGTTTGTAGAATTGAGTAAAATAATGAATTTTGGAATAAGGCTGTAACATAACAAAATGTGGAAAAAGTGAAGCACTGTGAATACTTTCCGGATGCACTGTGTGTGTATATATATATATATATATATATATATATATATATATATACACACACACATACATACATACACACACACACACACGCATACATACAGTATATACCAATCAGCCACAACATTAAAACCACCTGCCTAATATTGTGCAAGTCCCCCTCATGCCGCCTAAACAGTGCCAACCCGCATCTCAGAACACCATTTTTATTTCATACAACAATAATAATGAACTGGTGTATTCTGAATTTAGATCTTAACATTAGCATAAAGCAGGTCCACCTGTCATTGCTTATGAACAGACATTATAAGACATCTGTATGCCCTCATGCCCAAACTGGGGTTCTCCTTTGCCTTATATGATCTAAAATAGAGGTATATTAAATCTGATTTCAGGCATACAATAAGAAGTAAAACATTCCCTCATTTTACTTGACATCAGATCTGCATAATTGGACAGACAGAAAACATTTACTCAATTAATCCATTTTAATGAATCAATCATAATATTTGAGATTGCCATTTGCCTACATGTTCCAAATTGCTAAATTCCTGTTGTTGTTGCAAATGACCAAAAAGAAGTCAAATAATCAATGGGATAATTTGAATCTTTTTGTTCGCATTGTTCACATTAAAAACAGTTAGCAATACAGAGTTATACTGTTTCTTTAAGAATATCATTCACACAATGATGTTACAGAAGCATTGTACACCTTTACAATAATCATGTTGTTTAACAACAATTTACACAAACCAATATTTTATACAAAAATAAAATTCCAGTATTGTTTTTTTCTCTCTTTGAATAGTTATTTCCAAAATCGTTCATAATTTAATATTTAGTGAAGTACATATTTACAACTCTTTCCATCAATACCCTTAACTCCTGTTGTGCAGATTTTGGCAGCTCACAACTTTCAATAAGGCTATTTTTCCTTTTGTCGTATAACAAGCAACTAATGATAAAAGAAACAGAGAGCAGCAGAAACGTTCCACTAACTTTACAGTATGGTTCCAAGTTGGTTATTTTGGGGTGAACCAACTACTACGTTCTCGGGACGTTCGTTTAAGGTTTTAGAACCATAAAATAACATTAACTGAACGTTTTGGGAAACAAACATTGTTAGTTGGGTACTTAGCAAACTGCACAACAACAAACAAGCTTGACAATAAGCTTATAGGCCCACTGATATTCGTGCTGCTAAACTGGGGGATGCTCATGAGTCACTCATTAATTTTTTAACATAAAAGGATAACAAAAGTAAAAATGGTGGATGCCAATGTCAAAATATAGTGTGCTCTTAAATCTCCAGCATCATTCTCCTCTTCCTCATAATCCATCTCGTAGTAGTCGTCAGAGTCATCCTCGGTATCTGAAAAGCCACTCCCGGCGTATTTGTCGTTAAAGCAGAAGTTCCTCATGCTAACTTTGACATACTCGCATATAGTTCTCTCCTCACCGTCGCAAACGCAAGTATCCAGCAGCTGGGCTTTTGGAATGAAGCGCATGTTCGTGATGACCCGCCGGCAATCATCCGAGCACTGCTCTCCTCCAAACAGTTTCCTGCAGTGATAAAGATATTCCCGCATGGCCGTGCTGCACTCTGGATCCGTCTCGCACTGTTTGCGGGCTTCAGTGCAGCCCGTGTGGCTGGTTCTGGGCATGCAGGGTTCGATGGCTCGCTTGGTGATCTTGCATAAAGTGTCTGAGGCACACTCGCAGTCTTCCAGTGCCGGGCCGTTCACAGTGAGGTTGAGCTGAACGATAGAAGAAATGCAGTGGCTGGGACATTTCGTCTTGTCGCCGTTAATAACCGGATCGCACGCGTGCAGATACTGGGTATAAGCGTAGTGACACTCCTGCTCTCCTTGGCACTTCATAATGGCCTGCCAGCAAATCAAACGCTGGTTGTGTGTTGGGGATGCAGTGGATGAACGACTAAAACATATTAAAGCACAGCCGATGGACAACAACGATATCTGCAGCCATGAGTCGACTGCAAAGTTGACAGATTTGGCCATTTCTCGAAGTGCCACGCGCAACAGATGGAAAATGAACTTATTAGGTCAAGGGGTTTCCATTTGTTTATGTGTACAATAACACCCACAACGTTTCTCTAACAGACACTTTGAGGCGAATAATTCCCCTTGTTCCATGCCAGCAGTCTAAACGCGATTTGTTGACCACTTTAGGGAGCTAAGAGTGGACATGTGTTACTTCAATATCCACAGAAACGTGCCTCGGCGTTCTTCCATAGACAAACCGAATTCTCTTTCACAAAAACTCGTAGCGTGATGGAATGCATCACAGATTCAAAACGTGCAACAACATCTGCGCGAGTCTTCATTCCACAGATCTTGAATACGGGTCTCCTACTTCACAGATTAATCAGCAATTCCCAAAAGCTATCTTTTAGTGTCTTCATTAGGTTAAAAAGCGCACTTATCTGACTCCGGCGGTTGCAATGCACTGAGACGTCCTCCTACTTTTTCTGTGCCCAGATCTCTGAAATATGCATGAAGCCTACTATTGGTCCGATTACTTGATGTGATTTCTGACGTCACTTCCATGGTGGCGGTTAGAACTTAATGAAGGTAGAGACTGGAGAATGTGGAGATGGTGCAGGACCGTAATTTGACTTGATAAAGCATCAACCCACTTCAACAATTGCACAGAGGTAGAATATTTTGGCTTTCAAAGTGCATTGCATGTCACATCCGATGCTTCCATACCTGTATTCAGCTGTGAATAATTGTTTATTATTTTCACTTGTTTTTTTTATTTTATTTTTTTATGCATACAAACAATACAAAGATAACAATCATAATATACACTTCTGTAACAAAATTGTAAATAAAACTGTACAAATATAACAACAATATGTACAGTGTCATCTAAAACAAAGAAGAAAATAACAATAAATGAAAAATAGAAGATACAAAAACAAAAACAACAACAAAAAAAAAAAATAAAAATAAAAGAAATCAAGAGGGTGAGATATGTTATACATCACTTAGAGCAGGCCTAAATAAATTAAGGTCATTACAAGTTAAAAATGTTTTTAACGCCTTCTTATTTACTGAGGACGAGATGGTGTTAAGGTACATTTCAAACTCTTTCAAAAAAACAATAAAGATTGGTTTGTTGTTGGTGAATTTACATTTATGGATATAAAATTTGACAATAAAAAAAATTAAATTAGTTACAAAGCAGGTTTTTTTTTTAATGGGATCAGAATCAAAGTATCCAAAAATAATGTATTTAAAAGTTACTGATATATCTTGCTGAGTATTGTCTTTAATAAAAGTTTCAATATTCTCCCATAGTCGTTTAGTATAGAAACAGGACCAAAATAAATGATAAACAGTTTCAGTGTGAACTTGGCAAAATATTATTTTCACTTGTACTACTTATAGAGATTGCTAATGTGACGTCATCGTGACGTTTTACCAGTGGTGAACGCAAAGCATTTTGGGAATCCACGGCACAAACAGTAGGCGCCAGACTTGATTGCATGGAGGGAAGAACGCAGTGTTCAAGATGCCGTCTACCTGCTGCGTTATAAACTGCAATATTCGTTCTCACGATAGAAGTGGCATAAAGCTTAAGAACGGAAAATCCTTTTATCGTTTTCCAGCGTGGAAAAATAATAGTACAAGCCACGTTTCAGAGGTGACAAAAAGTCGACGAATGGCATGGATAGCAGCAGTAAGGAGGCCCAAGATTACCTTCGATAACACTCCACCACACATGATGGTGTGTTCAAAGCATTTTCACAAAGGTAAGTTACTACTTTCTGTAAATGTTATGTTGTGGGCAAATAACCAGCGTGTTTTGTTTGATTTAGCCAGACCATTAGATTTGACGTTAGGCCAATGTTAACTGTTAACTAGCATGAAATGGCTAGAAAATGTTGTACATCTAGGCTACATAGCAATTTATTTGGTGACTGTTTGCAGGCAAACCTGCCTATGAATTGTTGGAGTGTGATCCTGACTGGGCCCCTTCTCTGTACCTCGGCCATACTGAGGTCAAAGCTACGAACACAGACCGGTTCAAGCGGTTTAGGAGAAGAGCGACGAGGTCACAACAACAGCATCGCCAGGCACTGACCACACTGGTCCTGAGGCTGAGTTGGAAGCTCACATGAATCAACCCCCATCGCCAGGCACTGACCACACTGGTCCTGAGGCTGAGTTGGATAATGCAGCACCTTTATACCCAGGTAAATAGTAAAATAATACAATATATGTTGCCCCCTGTGTATATCTAATCTGGATTACTTTGGATTAAAGGTTGTGATATGACACAATTTATTTTTACACCTGCAACTGAGATGGAAGGTCCCGTGAATCCACCCCCATCGCCGGGCACTGATATTAAAGAAAGTGTTGCCCTTGTGGGTGCTACACTGAAAATACCTGCCTTCACCAGGGGCCACAGACCAGGAAGTTAGCTCATGTCAGGATCCACGTGGAGCGAGTGATCGGGTGTATGCGCTCTAAGTTTAACATATTAAATGACACAATACGTCTGGGATTTGGGGTGCCTTGAGAGGTGGAGGATAAGACTTAGCTGGATATAATTTTGGTTTGGGAGTGCTGTGCTTTGACCAATATGTGTCCAAGTATTGTTGTGAAGCCGTCGTGTTAGAATTATACACCATGCTCACATCTAATATGTAAATATGTTTTTTTTTTTCAAAAGATTTTGTAATGTCACTTCTCACATGTAATGATTTTTAGCCATCTCTGTAAATAAAATACACAAAGACTGAATGAAATTCTGCCTCCTTTGTCTGTATTAAGGAAGAATTGTGCAAAATCGGTGTTATTTGGTTGCAAACACAATTACATAACTTAAATAGTAGTAACAACCAACTTAATTTCAGTTTCTTTACATATGTAACGTAAATAAATTTAGATGAATACATTTACATTATAAATAGACCATAGAAAAGATAACTGGAAATGTATGAGGTAGGTTGTGGGTGATAAGTCAAAAACATGTGCATGTATGCACTTAACACTTAATATCATGTAGTCGTGTGTATATATATATATATACACGACTACATGATATTAAGTGTTAGTGCATACATGCACATGTCTGTGGGTATACAGGTGAAACTCGAAAAATTAGAATATCGTGCAAAAGTTCATTAATTTCAGTAATTCAACTTAAAAGGTGAAACTAATATATATATAGACTCATTACAAGCAAAGTAAAATATTTCAAGCCTTTCTTTGATATAATTTTGATGATTATGGCTTACAGCTTATGAAAACCCCAAATTCAGAATCTCAGAAAATTAGAATATTGTGAAAAGGTTCAGTATTGTAGGCTCAAAGTGTCACACTCTAATCAGCTAAACACCTGCAAAGGGTTCCTGAGCCTTTAAATGGTCTCTCAGTCTGGTTCAGTTGAATTCACAATCATGGGGAAGACTGCTGACCTGACAGTTGTGCAGAAAACCATCATTGACACCCTCCACAAGGAGGGAAAGCCTCAAAAGGTAATTGCAAAAGAAGTTGGATGTTCTCAAAGTGCTGTATCAAAGCACATTAATAGAAAGTTAAGTGGAAGGAAAAGGTGGAAGAAAAGTTGCACAAGCAGCAGGGATGACCGTAGCCTGGAGAGGATTGTCAGGAAAAGGCCATTCAAATGTGTGGGGAGCTTCACAAGGAGTGGACTGAGGCTGGAGTTACTGCATCAAGAGCCACCACACACAGGCGGGTCCTGGACATGGGCTTCAAATGTCAAACGTCTTACCTGGGTTAAAGAAAAAAGAACTGGTCTGTTGCTCAGTGGTCCAAAGTCCTCTTTTCTGATGAGAGCAAATTTTGCATCTCATTTGGAAACCAAGGTCCCAGAGTCTGGAGGAAGAATGGAGAGGCACACAATCCAACATGCTTGAAGTCCAGTGTGAAGTTTCCACAGTCTGTGTTGGTTTGGGGAGCCATGTCATCAGGCTGGTGTTGGTCCACTGTGCTTTATTAAGTCCAGAGTCAATGCAGCCGTCTACCGGGACATTTTAGAGCACTTCATGCTTCCTTCAGCAGACAAGCTTTATGGAGATGCTGACTTCATTTTCCAGCAGGACTTGGCACCTGCCCACACTGCCAAAAGTACCAAACCTGGTTCAATGACCATGGTATTACTGTGCTTGATTGGCCAGCAAACTCGCCTGACCTGAACCCCATAGAGAATCTATGGGGCATTGCTAAGAGAAAGATGAGAGACATGAGACCAAACAATGCAGAAGAGCTGAAGGCCGCTATTGAAGCATCTTGGTCTTCCATAACACCTCAGCAGTGCCACAGGCTGATAGCATCCATGCCACGCGCATTGAGGCAGTAATTAATGCAAAAGGGGCCCAAACCAAGTACTGAGTACATATGCATGATTATACTTTTCAGAGGGCCGACATTTCTGTATTTAAAATCCTTTTTTTTATTGATTTCATGTAATATTCTAATTTTCTGAGATTCTGAATTTGGGGTTTTCATAAGCTGTAAGCCATAATCATCAAAATTATATCAAATAAAGGCTTGAAATATCTTACTTTGCTTGTAATGAGTCTATATAATATATTAGTTTCACCTTTTAAGTTGAATTACTGAAATTAATGAACTTTTGCACGATATTCTAATTTTTCGAGTTTCACCTGTATATATGGGTGCTGGAAGTTGGGCAACAGGTTGATGTCCCCTGACCAGTCACTATGCTCGTAAGGATCCAGTCCTTTGATTCCCTTTATTTTCTCGTCATACCTCGTCTTTGCATTAGGATTTAGTTTTAGGCGGTATGGTCCGACAATGTTTTCTTTAGACCGCTGCATTTTGTAGGATTATATTCTGTTTTTCACGCTAATTTTTTATTATTTTCATGCCAGAACAGCCTGCTATGCGATGCCAGCCCATGTAAACGGGCCAAACATACCCATAATCCTTTGCGTTCTGATGACGTTGCCGCCCATTTGGTCACATGTCTTAGCAATCTCTATTGTACAGCCTTATAGACCTCTGCATATTTTAAGAGGTTTGTGTTTTAAATTAAGCTATGTCACTCATTAAAGTATGTGGAGAACTTTCTTATGTGGAAACATGATGAATTTATACAAAGCAACAAAAATGTTTTGGTTTCAGGTTAGCTTTGCAAAAACTGTTAAAGGAATAGGTCACCCAAAAATTACAATTATTTACATCTACTTGCATCTAGCCAATATTCGGGTCCAGAATAAAAAAATGGTGCATTGTGTTGTGTTCCTACACACCCGAGAATCAATTTAATTTTGGTGTCAATTACAATGTTTACAATTTTTGGATATGGACATGGGATAGACATGAGCTACACCTGAGGTGAAGATTTTCAGTGAATAATGACTTAAATTTTGGTCTGTTCTTCACACAAAAACTATCGTGTGGCTTCAGAAGACTTGGAATATAGTGCACAAGTCATATGAAGTTCTTTTTGGAGCTTCACAGATGTGGTGCGTAATGATTCTTAAGAAAACAAAGCATTCTGGTTCGGCAAAACATGACAGTGAGTAAACAATGACAATTTTCATTTATGTGTGAAATATCTCATTAATTTGTTATATATCAACCTGATAAAAAAATTTAATTGCACATTGATTTTTGTTTCATTGTGTTTTTACATAAGTCCATAATAAGTTTACAGTAGTATTTGCTATGGTGATTGAGAGAGCTGGATTTACCTGTTTAGATAATATTATTTTTTGAAAGATTACATTTGTATTTGTAGATTTACAGTATTTGAAATTGTCACTACTACATTTTTATGCTTAAAATGGTTTATCCCCAGTGGGCCTCAAACAGATCCAATTACAGTTAATAAGCATTTGGCCAAAAGTCAAGACCTATTGACCCATGCTTCTTAATTCCAAACCCAGTGCACTCAGCCCATAAGGTGTTAACTGTGTTGTCATGCCCTGTGCTTAACATTTGGTCTGCTGTAAGGTTCAGGATTGCAAAGGCAATCCTTTGAACCTCTCTAGTTGGTTTGACTCCCTATAGAGCAAGAGATCAGCTGTTAAAACACATATCTTCTTTCCTTCTTTTCACCCTCCAAAACATCCCCTTCCCCTCATTACATCTTCCACACCATTATGCAAAGCCCTGGCTCATTAATACTCAACATTCTGATGGCAAAACATGCATACACACATGGTATTGCCAATAAAGATGTACTAGCAACAAGAGCAGCTACTAACAATAGATTTGAATTTTGAGCAGTTTACCAAGTTATATACTGTATATCATAGTAAAATATATTGGGTATATAACATCTTAAACACATAGTAAACAGTGGTGACTTCGGTACTAGCTCATGTACAAGTGTTTATGGAAAAATCTCCCAGTGACTGATTATGGTCATCACCTGAGAAGAGACCATTTGTGGAGAACAGAGCAGACTGTGTTATCCATGGGACATTGACCCTATCACGCTGCTGCACTCAAACCACAAAGTTCGGACAAAGTTCTGGCAGCTGGCCAAAAATACCCCTTACCCCACCCCCACCTTTCAACATTTTCTCCTTTTCCCAGTTAGAGAGATTAGATGGCCCATCTGGGAGGAATAGTAAACCAGTAATGAAGCACATACATTTTTAACAATGAAGACATCTTTTGTTGTAGTTTTGTGTTGTTTTTTATTGTTTTGTATGTGAATATCTCCTTCGGTTTCCAAGGCAATAGTGTTTATGATAATATCAGAATCTCAGATAAATAAAATTATTCAGAGTGATGTAGCGCCATGTTGAATTTTTGGCAGGAATACAAAGGAGGCTTTGAGGGACAGACTTACTTCTCTTCAATGCGTTGCAGCCTACTGTTTTTTACATTGGTGCTGATCGATGAAACATAAAAAAAAAAACATCTTTCTAAAATATTTTCATTAGACAAAAGATAGACGTCGTCTACAGTAGGACCTTTATACAGTGCATGCCATTGTACAGACTTTAAGTATATCCCTCTCAGATTAATTTCCTTTCCCTTCAAAACAATAAATAATAATAGATATAGATGTACCTGAAAAGAATCAATTGCAGGTATCTCCTCACAAAGAGGAAAGCAAATTGACAATTTTCAGATTTGGGAATGGGAACTTATCAGGGCAAGCTTGTTTTAGACTCATATGCTCCCATTATATAAAAAACATAGACTAAAATGCAGTTACGATCAAGCCAAAAAAAATAATAATAATTGGCAGACCGGCCTATGTGTTTCAATGTTTTATGGTTACATTTAACTAAATTATACTTGTTTTCTATCTAGAGCATCTGTGTTGTGTCTTCTGATAACTGTGTTGCCTGGCCTGTCTGCAACTGATAGTTAGATGACATACTGTGAGGTTGCAAATGTTATCTTTTTATTCAGGAGGATATGAAAGTGTAAAACTAATCCTGGATTAGTGCTCTCATGTTTTTCGCATCATGTTTTAAATCAAGTACCTTCTAAATACACAAAACTGACACAACACAGAGATGTAAGTGGTCTCCCAACATAACAAGAAAACAGACTCTAGCAACACCTGTCCAGAACTGCTCTGTTTAGGGCTCCACTCCTCACAATGGATGAAATTGTTCAATCTGGTCAGACAGCTACGGCAAGATGTTGGCATTTCCTTTTCTTATAGAGAAAAGTGCTGTAAAATGTATTCTCTCTATGGACCTGTATTTCGTTATCTGCTGAAAAAGCCCAGACTTTGCGATCAGGGAAAAACTAAAACTTTTAATGGAAAGACCTGGAACAAAGATTTGTCCTTAAGACTTCTAGAAAAACTAGAATGTGGGAGAGATATTTAGAGGAAATTATTCTGCTCTTCACAGACATCTGTCTTGTTTTATAAAGGCTGGAGCATAGGATGCAGCTGACATAGTCTGAATCATTTCAGTGTTGGAGACAGGCCATAACTGAAGTAGGCCAAATTTTCCCTCGCTCAGATGAAGGCTGAGGCATGAACAGACAGCTGCTCTCTGTATTTCATAGCTTACTAGGACAGAGGAAAAACTACATAGTAGTCATTAGTTAATTATCTTATTTTGTACTGTAATATGATCGTTTCTACTCTCAAAAAGTACTAAAGAAAAGTAACAAAGAAAATAAGCGAACATGATGTAGCATAATTTGCAATGCAAACTCTTCCAAGAAGACATATACTGTACTATGTAAAATGGCATTTCTTTTTCCTTTTGAAACAACTGGTTTGTGCACCCAGTTGCCCACAGTGACAATAAGTCATAACTCTAGAATTGGAATGCTGAGTTTTGGAGAGGACACACAGCATTCTCAGTTCTCATAAAACGTCTCAGTCTCTCCGTCTCCACCACTGTCACATATGATTACACACACTCAAGCCTCATTGCCAAAAATGTATTCATCAGGACCTCCCTTGTCAAGAAGCTTTCAAAGGCACAGAGTTTGCACACTATGATATAAGTTAGTTGCCAAAACGGCCTGGCTCCACCAGTCCCGCTTTTTCTTTTTGCTTTAATGGAAACAGCTGTTGACTGTCTCTCCATTTCTTTTGCATGCCTGTGTTTATTTAACCATCTGGCTTCTTTTGTGTATCTTAAGCAAATGTTTCTGAAAGAGCTGTTGAAGTTATTTCCAGGAACTTTATTGGGAAGACCCTCTCTTAAGCTCTCAATATTACAACCATCTGTTGAACCATTCTGAGCATAAATGTTTTATTTTTCTCATGTAGAGTCCAAGGATTGCTATGTCATGTTGATATTTTGACTATCAAAATGATCCTTTTTGTGTAAAAGGTCATACCAAAGTAGCCTAATCTTTGGTCAGACACAAACGCTGAAACTTAGTGCTCGAGCACTAATGCACGCAGCCGATGGGTAAACATAAATCAACACAGTTTACATACTTTTGGCATGTGAAACTAAAGTTTGCATCTTTCTGTCTGTAATCGCACACATAATATGATGATTATATTGAATATAAAATGAATAATATTAATAGTTAATTAAAGAAAGGGGCATTACATGAACTTGAGCTTATGGTTCGCCATTACTAGATCTCATTCTAGTGCTGAATGCTGAGGAGTCTAGCATACAGCCTCCGGAGGACTGGTCCAGGAAGGACACAGCCTAACTAGGCTGCAGCCTTCCATTTGAGAAGCACCCTAAGCATTTGCATCAAAATCAAAGTATACTTTGGGCTTAAGACTTACACTGACATCTGGTGGCATGGATGCAGCATCAGTCAACTACAATAGCTTTCAGTTACAGATGTAAAAAAATCACTATTCACATTCAGCCATGATTAATTTAATACATGAGTGAAAGTGTCCAATAGAAGTGTGGTTACTGAGATTTAGTGAGTAGTATTCGGCTGGGCATGTGATCATAACATGACAGCCCCCATGAGGGGACCGTCTCCATGTAAAATAAAACAGCTTTTGGTTACTGAGTCTTTATCTCTCATAAGTGGTCATGAATTTACACATATGTTTCAAAATTACAATTTCATTTATAAAGGTGCACTCAGTAATTTTTGTCTTTGTGTCATCTTGGACTTATAATGACACCTAGCGGCTTGGACGCAACATCATTTAAAATCAATAGATTTCAGTTTCAGATGACATATTTAGTATTTACAGTCAGCCATAATTACTTCAATAAGACAAGTGTCAAATAACAGGGCGATTACTGAGATTAAATGAGTAGTATTCAGCTGGTCATGTGATTCTAACATGGCTGGCCCCATGTGAGGACCCTCTCAATGTAGAATAAAACAGCTTTTATAAGGTTACTGAAATGACTGGAGTCTTCATTTTATGTGAGTGCTCACGATTTCATACATATAGTATTTTGCTAAATTAAAATCATTTTAACTGAGTTAAACTTATTTAATGAGGAAAAAATGACTGAATGCACCTTTAATTGTGTGTGGTCCATGGCTTATACATATTTACTCACAGATCCACTAATATAGCATATAGTTGCAGCCCATCTCATATAGGATGGAAGGGTGAAAAATATTCGGCATATTTAGGGACCCATCCTGTATTGTGATGGGACATAACAGTGGCTCAAATCCAGTCCCTTTGTTTTTCTTCTCAGAGTTAAGGCTGATTGACCTGACAGGAAAATCCATACTTATAGCCTAAATTCACATATCTCCTGAAGAAGAGAATATAGAAGAGGTGAAATATTAGAAGAGGTGAGGGAATATTTGCAAGAAAGTTAAAAAATGGAAAAGCCTAATACATGACCTCAACTCTGGTTAACTTGGATGTCTCCATGTTCTCATAAGCATGTACTTTTTGGAGGTAAATATGGAATCACTACGTGTCACAATGACAACATCAAAATTTAACCGTCAAAATGATCTAAATCAGCACTGCTATTAGGTGAACTTTAAATTCCATTAGCCCATTGGTTATTTTACAAGTTATATTCCATGCAAGAATTTAGAACGTTATAATAACTGATATTTTCAGTTTGTCAGAAAACAGTGCAGTGTGTTGGACTTTATATGGAAACACTGATGAATTCTAAACTTTATCATTGGCAACCAACGTTATTACTGCATCCATGTGGATTGCCAACACATACAAAATGCCAGTATTTACTTTTTTCTACAAGAGTGGCAATAGATTTTTCCTAACAGAGTAGAATTTGTTCCATGTGGGTTGTGACATCATAGCTCCTATATCCCACAAAAGTTTGACCCATTAAGCCTCTGTGTGCTTGATGATTAGAAGAGAATTCATGGTGGTTCTACGTAGATCTCTTGCTCTTTCATTCTTGTACATTTACTTTATATTCTTGTAGTCTTTCTTCTTTGTTCAGGGAAATGACTTACAGCTGTGATCTCAACTGTGAACTTACAACAGAGAAAACAAACCTTAAAGGAATAAAAAAATTCCTGTGAAAATCTGACATCCATTACACATTCATGAGCGCTATAAGATAAGCTTGTTTACAGTGGTATGCATGTTCACACAAGAACTTGCAGTGTTTTTAGTGCTGTGAATGAGCCTCTCCCAACATTTTGACAGAAAAATTAAATTTCAGGATTTTTCTCACCAAAACCTATTGTATGTCTTCAGAAGGCTTGGGATATTATGCTTGAGCAGCATGGACTTGTTTTATGATAATTTGGGTACTTTTTTAATTTTATAGTGAGGCACAATTTACTACCCTAGCATTTGAAAGGCAGACCAAGATAATTAAAGCATCTTTTTTGGGAAGTTAAAACAACGTTTTAACAACAATGTCTTTTTCATTAGGGTCGTGTTTTTGTTGATTTGTTTGGGGTGGGGATGTATGATGTAAATAAGGGCTCTGTTGCCCATTGTCTCCTGTATCTCTCCTTTCTTTCCCTCCCCCCTCTGATTATCATCTCGACTGGAAAGTTCCCACGAGGCCTGAATGTTTTACTGTTAGCCAATCAGTGGTATGAAGGCAGGGCAGTGTGAATGATCCTTTGTCCCATGTATGGAGGGCTGGAGAGAGGGGAGGAGAGTGGAATTGTTTGGGCCTTGAGCTCACCATGGCCCAGATGACAGAGAGTTTCTGAATAGGATAGACTGAACAAGAAATGTTTTCATATTTCATAGTGTATATGTTAGTTCATTGTTTGATCATTACAATATTGCTATGGAATGTGTTTTAAAAAAGAACCTGTTACTTTAAAAGAAAGGAATGCACAATTCAATTTAGGAAATACAATTCTTCAAATGGAATATAAGACAATTAGTAATAAAAGTGTTTAGTAAAAGCTTCAAGCACCACAAGGTTGATATGTATTATTCTTAGTCAAGTAATACCTGACATGAGTGTTCATAGCAAAACATCATTACAGATAATCTCAGAGAACTGAAAATACTCGACTTATAGGGTTGATCAAATTTACAGAGACTCCTCTGAGATCTTCTCAAACTGATCTACCATCTGTATCAGCTAAGGTCTTATTTTGTCTTTCTTTATCTCCTGCACTGCTATTGCACAAAAACGTTGACAGCAGCATACCATGGTAAGATAAATGTCATCACTAGCTCTTAGAAATCTCTTTATGTATGTGTGTATCTGTGGAGATGAGTTATACTCAGTGCCTTAATTTCCCATATGTGCATTTATGCTGTGCATTTGGAATTTAGTTCATGCTTTCATTACAGTCTCATTAATACAGATTTAGAGAGGAGGGACAGTTGAGTAAAGGTAAATGTCAAAAGAGACTATCCTCTCTGATGATATCATGGGGGTAAGTCTGTTAAAAGACAAACAGCCGCTCACACACATATGCATAAACAGAGGAGAATAGAGAACATGGCTGAGGGCCTTACCGCAATATCTAAATATTGACTGTACAACTTGTAATCATGTTTGGTCTGCGGACAGGGTGAAAATAAACACCACTGTGTGTGTATATGCAGTATGTGTGCGTGTTCTCTCATCCTATTATAGAAGCAGTGCATGAATGCATATGTGCATTTTTAATGTTTAGAACAATCCAAATTCAACATGCACAAATCGTTAAAAGGATTTGCAGACTATATCAAGGCCTAACATACCATACTTGACATTGAAATGTGTGATTTTAAGCATATGGAGTATATCAAAGTGGTCCTTTGCATTGTAATTGCTTGGCTTCAACACATTCTGATACAAAATTTTTGTGTGGGTAGTCTCAGGAAAGGGTAGATATTTTGCCACTGATGTAATGTCAGATTTGCAAAATTTCATCCTTGTCAATATACAGTGAATCAGGAAAATATTCAGACCCCCTTAAATTTTTCACTCTTTGTTATATTGCAGCCATTTGCTAAAATCATTTAAGTTCATTTTTTTTCATCATTATTGTACACACAGCACCCCATATTTACAGAAAAACACAGAACTGTTGACATTTTTGCACATTTATTAAAAAAGAAAAACTGAAATATCACATGGTCCTAAGTATTCAGACCCTTTGCTGTGACACTCATATATTTAACTCAGGTGCTGTCCATTTCTTCTGATCATCCTTGAGATGGTTCTACACCTTAAATTGAGTCCAGCTTTGTTTGATTATACTGATTGGACTTGATTAGGAAAGCCACACACCTGTCTATATAAGACCTTACAGCTCACAGTGCATGTCAGAGCAAATGAGAATCATGAGGTCAAAGGAACTGCCTGAAGAGCTCAGAGACAGAATTGTGGCAAGGCACAGATCTGGCCAAGGTTACACAAAAATTTCTGCTGCCCTTAAGGTTCATAAGAGCACAGTGGCTTCCATAATCCTTAAATGGAAAACGTTTGGGATGACCAGAACCCTTCCTAGAGCTGGCCGTCCGGCCAAACTGAGCTATCGGGGGAGAAGAGCCTTGGTGAGAGAGGTAAAGAAGAACCCAAAGATCACTGTGGCTGAGCTCCAGAGATGCAGTCGGGAGATGGGAGAAAGTTGTAGTAAGTCAACCATCAATGCAGCCATCCACCAGTCGGGGCTTTATGGCAGAGTGGCCCGACGGAAGCCTCTCCTCAGTGCAAGACACATGAAAGCCTGCATGGACTCCAAGATGGTGATAAATAAGATTCTCTGGTCTGATGAGACCAAGATAGAACTTTTTGGCCTTAATTCTAAGCTGTATGTGTGGAGAAAACCAGGCACTGCTCATCACCTGTCCAATACAGTCTCAACAGTGAAGAATGGTGGTGGCAGCATCATGCTGTGGGGGTGTTTTTCAGCTGCAGGGACAGGACGACTGGTTGCAATCGAGGGAAAGATGAATGCGGCAAAGTACAGGGATATCCTGGACGAAAACCTTCTCCAGAGTGCTCCGGACCTCAGACTGGGCCGAAGGTTCACCTTCCAACAAGCCAATGACCCTAAGCACACCGCTAAAATAAGGAAGGAGTGGCTTCACAACAACTCCGTGACTGTTCTTGAATGGCCCAGCCAGAGCCCTGACTTAAACCCAATTGAGCATCTCTGGAGAGACCTGAAAATGGCTGTCCACCAACGTTTACCATCCAACCTGACAGAACTGGAGAGGATCTGCAAGGAGGAATGGCAGAGGATACCCAAATCCAGATGTGAAAAACTTGTTGCATCTTTCCCAAAAAGACTCATGGCTGTATTAGATCAAAAGGGTGCTTCTACTAAATACTGAACAAAGGGTCTGAATACTTAGGACCATGTGATATTTCAGTTTTTCTTTTTTAATAAATGTGCAAAAATGTCAAGAATTCTGTGTTTTTCTGTCAATATGGGGTGCTGTGTGTACAATGAGGAAAAAAAAAAGAACTTAAATGATTTTAGCAAATGCCTGCAATATAACAAAGAGTGAAAAATTTAAGGGGGTCTGAATACTTTCTGTACCCACTGTATCCTTATATTTTTCCCTTAGCAGAGGATCAGCACTCCCTTTTCACTGAGCAAGCTGGATTAAATAAAATACAAAGCATTTCATTAGGCTCAAATAACACCTGTCATCACACACAACAATCAAGTAACTTTAACATTCTGAAACATTACGCACCTATACTACACTACAATGCTGTATAATGTTGTATAATAACATATAGAAATAAATATGTATAAAGAATATGCTTTTTTTTATATGCATTTTAAAATCTATGGCTATACACTCCGGTTCAGATGCTAAGGAATGTGTTGCTCCACCATGAAATGTCAGGATTCAACATTCTTTCCAAGTGGATGTACATTTAAGTATTTTTATTGCAACACTTTACAAGAAGTTTGAATTCTTTAACATAAGTTAACTGATAGTTCACCCAAAAAAGAAAATTCTCAACATTTTCTCACCCTCATGCCATCCCAGACATGTATAAAGTGACATAAATTTGGATGAGAAACAGATTATTTTAGTCCTTTTTTACAATCAATCTTCACTTAATATAGAGTGAATAGAAAAGGACTTAAATATTGATCTGTTTCTCACCAACACCTATCATATCACTTCTGGAGATATGGATTTAATCACTGGATTGGATTACTTTTATGCTGCCTTTGTGCTTTTTGGACCTTAAAAATGTTGGTACCCATTCACTTGCATTGTATGGACCTACAAATCTGACATATTCTTCTAAAAATATTTGTGTTCAGCAGAAGAAAGTCATACACATCTGGGATGGCATGATGGTGAATAAATGTGAGAATATTTTGGGGTGAACTATCCCTTTAATATAGTCCAACAATGAACAATTTTACAGCATACATGAATCATGGTTAATGTTCATTTCTACATATACTTTTTTTTTTGTTTTATTTTTTTACATTTAACAGTGCATCATAAATAAACAATGAACAATGATATTGAAGATGAATAAATAAAAAGTCATAGTTCATTGTTAGTTCATGATACTTAATGCATTAACTAATGTTAACAAATAAAACCTTATTGTAGAGTGTTACCATTTTTCTTGATTGAATCCAAATCCTTTCCAAAACAATGGTGACAGTGAACTCACTTATCCTTGACTAAATAAAAATTTTTGAAAAAGCAGCTTTTAAGGAACTTAAGTGAATTATAAAAAGGAAAGTAAATTCAATCTACAGTAGATGTAAACAAATGTACTTCAAGCTGTAAACGCAACACTTTTGTACGTGTGATTTGGTTGTGTTGCACAACCAAATCACCAAATTCTACAACCAACAACCAAATATTTCCAATCCAGTTATGTAAAAAGCATTACAGTAAGAAGTTCTATTGTATGGCAAAATGGAGTAGCACTTGGTACTGCTTGTGTAAACAGTGATGTGAAAGAAATCTTTTGGGATTACGCCATAACCCTTAGCCCAAATGGCCCATTAATTCTGCACTGACACCAAGACTGAGAGGGAGAGAAAGAGGGAATAAGAGCGACATGCCTCGTTATTCTTTTGGCTTTAACTCATTCCAAGGGTTTTGGAGGAGCACGAGGGGGAGCTAGGGGGAATAAGAAGAAAAAAAAGAGGTTGAAAAGAAGTGAGGGAATATAAATTAGCTGAGAGACAATTGAGCAAAGAACGGATTAGATTAGAAAACAGCTATTAGATTTATTGTAAGGAATGTGAAACTGTGGGAATGGCACTAAAATTCAAACAATCTCTAAACTGATGAGTTTGTTAGAAACAGCCTGCCTTTATGCCTCACACTTATGCTTCATCTTTGCATTTAACTACTGCTTCTCTTTGTCACTCTCCCACTAAAAGGAGGGAAGAATCAAATCCAAAGCACACTTGTTATTTGTGCTAGCTATCAAAGTAGAGCTGTGGTTTCCGTTTTCACATAGTCAGAGTTATGTATTTTGCATCACTGGCTTTTCAAAGTAAACACCTGTATTTGCAATGATATTTTGGGCATTTCAGATCCACATTCTATAAACTATTTTGCACACTGTGCCCCAATATGTTTGTTCTTATACTGCCATCTTGTGTGCAAACTGACTAAACAGTCCTCCTTGCATGAGAAAGCTCCTGGTATAATAGGCTTGGTTGTTGAATACCAATGTGGTTTTCAGCAAATAAGTGGTTCTGTTCAAGCAGAGATGGATAGAATTGATATATTAGTTGCAATAGATTATATTACATATTCCATAAGAACAAAGTGCAAATTCAGGAGTCAACAGAAAACATCAACTTCTAACATTAGCTACTGTCATTTATTTGAAAGACAGCATATTATTTTGTTATACAAACAACAGACCTGAATTTTGCGAATTATGAATGGATGACATTACTAGCTGTGGAGGCATGAGTGATTGCAGCAGTGAAGTTTGCATTTCAGTAAAGTAACACAACTAGTGCTTACATTGACACCTCCCAATGATACATCAAATGCTTAAGCTAATTAGGTTTAAAATACCCAGTGTCTATCCACTGAAATGTGTGAGCAATATAGTGAAAACTAGCATTTAACCATTAACCCCAAAAATAAGATCAGTCTTTAAAAATAAAGATTAAAAATGAACATTCATTAAGATTCTCAAGAAACACTTTCAAGTGATCTAGTCTGGCTAAATAGTGGAAAGAATACTTCTTACAGTGTTGGTTACATTAGGTTAAAAAAACAAAAAAACAAAGCATAAAACTGATTTTCTCTCATTGAGGGAGGATTGTAACATTGGATTCCAAATGTAAATGGCTAAGTGTTAAAACAAAAAGGCACAAGACTAATTAGAGGAGTGAAAAATAAAACCAAGTGTCAGTAACAGCGAGAAGCCACATCTGAATGACTTTCATGCAAACTCATTTGTTTCATTCAGACAGCATTTTATCAGAGCTTTTAAAGACTCAGACAAATGAAAAACACAGTTTGGAATGCAAGCCAGCGCCCACAGATGCAGAGGTCTGCAAAATCAATTTGTTCAAAGGAAATCAAGGATTTAAGGCAAAATTCCTTCTGTGTCCAAAGCAAATGTTTGAACCTCTAAAAATTGCCATTTTGTTGAAAATATAACACTCAAACAAGAAGTACTCCACTGACAATGTTGTAATTGTGCTATAGATATATGCTAATGCTACTTGCCATGCTTGCTGTGGACCAATCGGTGCTCCGGTGATGCGGTTTCATTTTACTACCTTTCTAAATAACTTTCACTGGGCAGACAGTAAAAGAAGCCAAACTTCTGATGCTTAGATTGAAGCCTCTCAAAAATCTTAAGAAAAAAATCCATGGATTGTTCATGTTATGGTAGAAGACATGGTTCGTACTACAAATCTTCAAATGTGAATGCAGGTTGAATGTGTGGTCTGAAGAAAGAGAGAGTGAAGCATGTTAACTTAAAAGACAACCAAGGCAATGAAGGGAAAATCACTTTGGTCCATGCATTATCTAACTCTGTTGGCTGTAAGTTTTTCAAATCAAGAGCACCCATTTTTCTTTTTTTGTTTGTTGTGTTTTTAAAAAGTCCCAGCTGCTTTCAAAACACAGGGCATGTATTCATCTCCTCTACCCATTTTCTCGCCAAAGAACCAGATGAATGCTATGGTCAGGCATGCTGGTAGCAAACACTAGGCCCGAATCATTCTTGCCGTCTAGTCCGTTTAGCCAGGAGGTAACACCTGGCAAGAAGCTAGAGCCACGTTTGGATTTGCGGTAGGCTGGCAGTGGCCAGTGACCCACAATGACCTCAGTCCTTAAGTCCATGACATAAAGGTGGTGGTTGTCAAAAAGTAGAGCAAAGACCTCACCGAAGCTGAGAAGGGAGAGGCTAGAGGGGTCCTGATGTGGTCTGATGACTCTGTGAAGGTGGAGAGATCAGAGATAAAATACATATGCTAGCTTTATAAGAGAACTTGGAGACTGAACAAACTGACTAACCAGTTACAGTTCCCTCAATAATAAGAACATTAAACTCTAGAAAATTTCCAGATCAAACAGGTTTATAGTTCAGTTAACCCTCTGGGGTCAACGGACGCGCCGGCACATCCTGCTGGATTTTTATGTCATTACAGCGAAACAACATAAAATTCTCCATCATTTTGGGGCATACAGATAAGTGTAAGACATCATTAGAGACTATAAAGGGTCTACTTTTATTTGTGTACACTCACAATAACAACAAAACATTGTGCTTTTGTAAAATAAAAAAATAAAAAGGGTGAGCTTTCAGCAGTCTCTGTGTTTGCGAGCATATTTCTGAAACACTTCACAAAAATGAACTGAAACTCTGCAAATACTTATCACACAAACATGAAACATGTGTCTAAAAAAAGCTTAAAATGTCTACTTTTAAATAAAACAATTAAAATTTAAAACAAATATTCTCCTGCAATGTAATCTGTATGAAACAAAGCGATGTACAGTTTTTACTGGCTCAGCTAATTATCCCTTATGTGATCACACTCATGGGCAGAAGGCACTAATCATACGGTAATGTGCTGAGAAGATCAATGCAAATGTAAACGCCCCCGACTGTGCCATAAAAATATCAAGTTCATTCACTTTTCTGCACGTTTAGAAGATCGCATGATACACAGGCGAGGAAACTCCTGGATAGTGACGAAGAGTTAAAATTTTCCTCAGAAGAACAGCAGGACTCCGATGAATGTTTTATTTTGAAGAGAAACTTGATCCAGCAGAGTAAACAATTTCGGATGAGTAAGTCATTTAGTTTTACTTACATATTAGTTGACATGCTATTTTAAATAAACATGTACATATTTTACAAGTGGGACTGTTTCCAGACTTGCCAGCCAGGATTCAGAGTATTGACATTTGAAATATGTCCTAATAAGCAAGTTTTAGTTAAATTTAAATGCTGTTTCGGCTAAAGAAGGCATTTAAATTGTATGCTGTATGATATAAATATAATATTTAATATGATGTAAAAATAATATGAATGTTTAGATTATATTTTAACTTAACTTTTATGCTGCCTCATTATCATCAACAAAGCTTGTGCTTGCAAATATGTGTTCAGGTGTAAATGAGTAAAATGCACTTTAAATATGCCCATATTAGAAAATTAGATAGAAGCATATTATAATGATTTCTGAATGATCATGTGACACTGAAGACTGCAGTAATGATGCTGAAAATTCAGCTTTGATCCCAAATTGCATTTTATAATATATTCAAATAGAACACTGTTCTTTTAAATTGTAAAAAGAGTTCAGAATATCAATGTTTTTACTGTATTTTGAATCAAATAAATCCAGTCTTGGTGACCAGAAGAGACTTCTTTTAAAACGGTAGTGTTGGTCTAAAATTAAGTAAAGTCTTTATGTAAAGAAAATGTATAGTCCGATTACTTCTTTTAACTTAAAACTTGATTTTGATCATTAAGTCTCCTCACATTCATTCTCTTTCTGTCACATTCCTCATTGATAGGCCCAGGGGAGGGTCTTTGTATCCTCAGGTGTGAATTACAATGAATATTCATGATCATTCACGCCTCCTCGCATATTAACTTTCTAACACTAAAACTGTCTTACAAAAGTTAAATTACTATATTGTTTTGTATGAATGAGTGATCAGGATGGTTTTCACATTTTGTAGCAAAAACTCTAGGCTACAAGATCCAGTTCTCAAATGTTTAGTATGTGTTATATGGCCTTATTTCAATGTTTTTGGTTTTTCAAAAACCACGCATAAATGTTATTTTCTCAAAAATACAAACATGTACACACGTTACTCACATATTATTGTAGCCCAGTTTGTGCTGAATACAGTGTTATCAGACTTCAGCCATACATGTTTTTAAGCAACTGAAAAAAGCACAAATGTCAAGGCATGTCAAAACTTCTCCAGGGCTCAAAACACCCTCAGACCCCAGAGGGTTAAGCTAAGCTGATACAGATGCACTCTGTAATTTTTTACAGAGCGCATCTTTAAAAAGAGTGCAGAGTGCATAGATTTAAAAAAAAAAAAAATGGCACTGCAGTATATTTGAAAATCATGTATCAATCATGAAATCTGACAGCAGTTAAATCAGTAGCCAAATTAGAGCCATTTTATGAGAGGGTGCCTTCGTAAGGATGAGCATCTTAAAAACCTGTTAATGATCAATGGCCCACTGGTGGGCCACTTGGTGTTTTCAAATATACTGCACTATTTTACAAATCAAATCCTTTTATAATATTGATAAACTATATATTGTTGGAAAGATCTGAGTCTCAAGTGTCCACATTTGGCACTGTTTTGTGATTTTATATTAATATTAATTTGCAACATGATTACGCATCAAGAAAATCTTAAATTGTTGTGGAGTTGTGACCTTTATTAGGCGAGACTGCTTCAATCACTGGCATGATGACAAGTGTTTGTAGTGTTTAGCACTGAAAAGTTGTATATAGTTATATAGTTGTGTAAACAATTCGTGGTTTGGTTTTCTAATTTTTCTAGTTGTTTATTGTATTAATATGTTCATGGTAAAAGGCATTTGTTTTTATGTCCTGTGTATAATGTTTTAAAATAAATATATTATATAATGTTTTGATAATGTTAGTATCATTTTCAAATTTATATCAGGACATGGTCAGACAAGTGGTTTTGGTTCCACAGTGTATTTTTTATGTAATTTCCTGCACTCTTTCATAGATTCTTGTATTGGAATCCATCATACAAAAAACCTGTTACTTTCTAATATGTTTGAGCTAATCCATTTTTTATAGGATAATAAAAATGAAATACTTAAGTATTTTGATTTATTCTGTCTGTCGTACAAAGCCCTATGTGTCAATTTAAAAATATTATCAATATAAATATGTAAATAAATATTGTGTTAATATTATATATACACTTTATAAATTTGTTTCCTCAGATCAAGTGTCCTATTGTGAAGGAGGGAACTAAACTAATTTATTCACATTCATGATATATTTTCCTGGATAACGAAACACTCGGTTACGAAACAAGCCGGTTCAAAATGCAAGGATTAAGCTTCTTTGCCAGAGAGATGTTCACAAATGTTGTAAAGCCATCTTTCAAAAAGTTGAACACCACATTTTAAATGCACTTATTTTTTTCCAGTTTCATTTGAACTTTTAGTTCAAATAAATAAAAAAAAATAAAAGTTTGAAATCAAGGTGTCTTGCTTTATTGTGTAAGCTTAACCCATCCATGTTTACCAAAAATTATCCAATAGTACCACCTAGTGTCAAACCAGCGGTGTTCGTCGTTTTCCTGCAGAGTTTTTTTTTTATTTTTGGACCAAAGTATCGTTTAGGAACAGGTATCGAAGTCAAGTTATCGATATCGAAGGTTTTTGAAAGGTACCCAGCCCTAATCAATACATTCCTTACAACATTTATCAATCTTTATTAATGTTAATTGTTAGTTCATTATTAACTAATGTTAACAAACACAACATTTGATTTTAAAAATCAATTAGTATTAGAATGAAATGGACATTACCTGAGATTAATAAATGCTGTAAAAGTATTGTTCATTGTTAGTTCATGTTAACTAATATTGTTAAGAAATGGAACCTAATTGTAAAGTGTCACCGATTAATCATTATAGATTGTAAATAGTGTATTTATACAATGCAATCGGTAACTGAAAACTGCTTTTGCATTATGCAAAAGCAGGTGATAATAATTCCTGCACACCATAAACAAAAAGATGCACATGGTTTTTACCATGTGCCTTTAAGAGATTGAAAAGAATGTACCTGAGAACATCAAAACTTGCAAAGTCCCACTGGTAGATGCCCAGGTCTGAACTACATATAATATGCCGGCCATCAAACTGCAATCGTGGCTGCAAGCAGACACTGCGGTCTTCTGATACAGACAGGGTCTTTAAGCATTTACAGTTGATTTCACACCCTATGGGCCACACCTAGAGAGAGAAAGAACTTTAAATAATACTGCTCCCATTTGAAGTCCACAGAACTGCACATGACTGAACTTAAACAATGCAATCCTTTGACTGGTCACCTTTTAATTTTTACAATAACAGTCCCAATACTTTTAGCAGACAGGAAATACAATCGTTGGGTCATGGGTCAAGTGATTTACATTACCTTGATTTCATACTTATCAGCACTCAGTAGTATGTAGTCACCAGGACTGTGCATCATGGACTCCACTTGGCTTTTTTGAAGGAGTACCTAAGCCAAGGAAAACGTACAGTACAAAGCTAGAGGACAATAATCACCAGCAAAAAGTAACTGACTAAATACAGGAATGGCATATCCTAGCATACGTACAGAATACATTACTTTCAGGTAGGGAAGCACGATTTTGACAAATCCAAATGATTGATTTTGTAAATCACGAATATTTGATTCACTGAATTTACATTAAAAACACATTTTGTTAGGGCAACTGCATGCCATATTTTTATATCATATGTATTCCACATACATATCACATTAAAATTGGTTTATGTACCATTACATAAATAGATACAAATTAGAGGTTGACCAATATTGGATTGTACTGATTAATGTGTTGAAAGAATGCCAGTTAGTCTGCCAATATTTTTTATTATTTATTTATTTTGTATTTATTGGTAGCCTATTTTAAATGTTCTTAGTCTTTCCTTTCTGTGATGGGGAGATGCACTTTATGCATGGAACTTTGCATAACTTTTAACTTTAAAGGCACTTTAACTTTGAAATACACTTATTTTGAAATGTTTGTGCTTCACTGCTTCCAGCTGCTCATTCAAACAAATCAGGGAAATAAAATGTGCACTCCAACAATAATCTACAACATATTACAAAATAAACAATTCAAAGTAAACATTGTTATAGTTCATCAACACTATCATCAATAGTTGATCTTTAGTGATAAATTTCCGATATTGCTTACTGATCTTGAACTACTCTGCAACAGCTAAAAACACTCACAAGCCCATGCTTGGAGAAAATACAGTGCCGCGTTTTCACTTTGAAGGACGCAGTACATACATTTATTTAATTAAACAGTATTCTTCTGAATTTGATAATCACAATAGGTCAAATCACCATTCCTGTCTTTCCACCCCCAGATTTATGACCTCTTGAAATAGAAATGAAGACTTCTTTATTCAATTAAAATATTTAAGACTTATGACCTTAAATTTTGTATTTAAGACTTTAAGGATCCACGGGAACCAGTAAAACCCTAAAAAGGACTGTAAAAATTACAATTTAAACAACTCTACCGCTCAAACACTACACAAGTTTTAACAGAAAAATGTATGCAAAAGCTTCACATTTCTGTGTTTAAACCCTCAAAAAATTGGCCACATTTACTTTTATTGATCCCATTCACTTACATTGTAAGGACTTCACTGTAACAAAAAGGGGGTTGACAGTTAACAGGATAAGATGAAATAAATAGATGAAAATAACCAATAACTAGTAACACTTTACAATAAGGTTCCATTCGTTAACATTAGTTAAGGCATTAGGCATAATAAACAAACAAAAAATTAACAATACTTGGGCTGGGTATCGAGTTAGATACATTTTAGGCACAGACCGAATTGCCTCTAAAAAAAATTGAGTATCGAAAAATGTCTTGTCGTTCGGTTCCAAATTTCAATACCTAATTGGTTAATCTCGTCAACGTCATTTATAGGTGCTGGTGATTGGCTGTGTTTAGGCATCAAGGAAAAACATTAGTATCAGAAAATGGTTTGAGTTCCAGGGCTGAGAATGAATGTTATCAGTAATATTGCTAACATTGTTCAACATTACTGAGAAATACTAAACCGTAATAATGAGTCTTTATAATTTATACAAGCGCACGCATGAAGCGAGCCGCAGCAACCATGGAAAAGCGGTAATGATTCTGAATGTGTCGAAAAAACCAGCAAGACACTGTCTGAAATTTGTTAATTTATAGAGAGAAATGCACATTCGGGTTGAGCAAACAGACGATGATCTCGGGATCAATAAAACAGACGATGATCACGGGATCAATGGTCAGAATGATCGGCAATAGCTGATGCCTTTGACCATGTCATGACGATATTTGGCTCGTTTTCCCATTAATCTGTTAAATTATTATTATTAGACTATTATTATTAGCAAATAATTTGCCCGTAGACACAAAGACACGCATTTGAAGAAACACTCTTTATTATATTATTAAGTACAGTTGACAGAAATGCCGCTGTATATGGGCATATATGACACGCTGATACAGAGGCGTGCAGTCTCGTGCAAAATCACAATAGCAAGAATATTCACTAATCCCTCAGCCCCGAGGTTTCCGATGTAACTTAAATTAAAATATTTAAGACTTATGACCATAATTTTGGATTTAAGACTTTAAGGATCCAGGGGAACCAGTAAATCCCTAAAAAGGACTGTAAAAATTACAATGTAAACAACTCTACCGCTCAAATAGTACAAAAGTTTTAACAGAAAAATGTATGCAAAAGCTTCACATTTCTGTGTTTAAACCCTCAAAAAATTGGCCACATTTACTTTTATTGATCCCATTCACTTACATTGTAAGGACTTCACTGTAACCTTGTTTTTTTTTTTTTTTTTTTTTGAGAGGAATGAGTTTAATTACATTTTTGTGGTAATCAACATTATGCCACACATTCTGTTGATTTAGCTGAACTTGTATTGAACTCGGAAACATTCCTTTAAGCGAGACTATATATATATATATATATATATATATATATATATATATATATATATATATATAGTCTTTTCCCCAATGCGCTCAAAGACCTCGTGGTGGTGTAGTGACTTGCATCAATCTGGGTGAGGACGAATCTCAGTTACCGCCGCGTCTGAGACCGTCAATCGGCGCATCTAACGTGGCTTGTTGAGTGCGTTACTGTGGAGACGTAGTGCACAGAGGCCCACGCTATTCTCCGTGGCATCCACGCACAACTCACCACGCGCCCCACCAAGGAACACACATTATAGCAACCACAAGGAGGTTACCCCATGTGACTGGGCCAATTTGGTTGCTTATGAGACCTGGCTGGAGTCACTCAGTACACCCTGGATTCGAACTCGCAACTCCAAGGGTGGTAGTCAGTGTCAATACTTACTGAGCTTCCCAGGCACCCCTAGAAATTTGGATTATAAATATACTTCTAAAACATTACATTTTGAAAAATATAGGTACAAAATGTTTTTATTTCATAGAGAACCAAACTTTACCCAAAATGTGTGTATTTATGCTCAGAGTATTGCAGTGTTCCTCTCGCTTCACCTCTATTTAAATCAGTTGCGAGTCGAGACAAACACTGCGTGTGACAATTCCATTGCTGCCATAGAAGACAGCAGCTGCCTTTGTAGGCAGGAGACAGCAAGGTAGCTCACTAATTCTTGAACAGACCTTCTGCCTGGGCCCAGACTAATCTAAACACTGATTCATCATTGGATTTATGCACACAAGAGACATGTCTCTGATTGGTTACAATGCTCAATGTTGCAAAAACCCACATTGTATATAAAATATTTAGACACGACTGGAACCTAAAGGGAATTCTGACATTAACACTTTCCACAATTGGTTAATTGCAAACAGCTGTAATCGGAAACTCTACTTTCAGGTCGGGTAAAAATAACATAAGTCTTACCTTGGTGACCCACTCTGTGTGCCCAGTAAAAGTGTTGACACAGGTTCCAGTAGACATGGACCAGACTTTTACAGTGAAGTCTGCAGAGCCACTGACCAAGGTGTCCAGCTCATCATTGTAGTCTATACTGAACACTGCAACAACAGTAAATATCTTAGATTTTTGAGTAAATTGTCTTGCTTACATCTACAACAAAGTCTACATTAAAACTGCAATTTTAATTGCAGGTCTAATTGCAGGTTTAATTGCAGGTCTGCATTGACCAGAAAAAAAAAATACAAAATCTCCTACCTGCCCCAGTGTGTCCTCGGAATTGCTGGATTTTGGCACCAGTACTCCATTCCCAGCATGCAATTGTGTTGTCAAAAGACCCAGTAACCAGTTTCTGTTCATCAAATTTGACAGTGGCACAAGTGTGTGTCTGGATGCCGTAGATGCACTGCCCTGTCCGAACATCCCACAGTTTGGCTGACAGGTCATCAGAACCTGAGAGAAATTACCTCTGTGATCAGTCAGTCACTAAAGGTGACCTATATTTTAAAAAAAAATTTTAAAACAAGACCTCCAAAACTGTGTTGATCTTTTACCCTGTGCTTCACCAGTAAATCACATAACAAATCACATTTGAATGTCAGTTTGGTTACTTGTTTAGTACCCCTCCCAAATAACAGTATTGGATAAGTTAACACACAATAGCCACAAGCAACGGATTCAGTTCATTCTGTGAAGCCAACTGACCATTTATTTGGAACAACTTTACAACAAAGCATATCCAGAAACAATTTATACACCCACTTCATTCGACCAAATATATGCATTTCACATTAGCATGCCCTATTGATTTTATTGACATAGGAGGTATAACATGAATCCATACCAACAGTTGATTTACCCACATTGGGGAATGGAGCTCACATATGTTGGTCAGCCAAAAGGGATGTGTCTCAAAAGCGACCACCTCAATACATGCACATTCATTCATTTGGTAGGTCTATGCTATCCAACTCCCAAATGAGAATTAAAACAACATAAGCAAATTGCTCAGAAAAGTAAAGACTACAATTACAAACTTAACGTACCTGTGCAGAGGAGCCCATCCCGGTAATAGAGTGCATATACACGAGCACTGTGTCCAATGAGAGAGCTAGTCTCAAACGCATCCTCCTCTTTCAGCTGCTTCATGCGCAGTTTGGCCTTCAGATAAACACCCTTCCAGTGCACTGCATCCTGGATGGACTCATCGATGCGCCAGCCAAGGTCTTGACACACACCCTGCCAGACTTCTGTACAAGCATTGATGACCTTATTCCACTGTTTGCACACCAGGCAGCAGGTGAGCAGAGTCTGTGGGTCTAGCCAGCGGAGCACGTAGAAGGCCAACTCTAATGGTAGCAGACGCAGGAAATCTCGCTTTAGCAGCGCTTCCAGCCCATTGGACAGGTGTCGCAGCTGGGCGGCACCACTCAGTGAGATGAGGTAGTCCAGAGATTGGTTGCGCTGCTGGTCATTTAGAGAAAGGAAGGAGGTGGAAATTGATTCCAGCCACCCCTCAAAAGCCGCCTTCTCCATGGGCACATGAGAGCGTCTACCTGTTGACAGATAAATTGACCAGGTGAGCAGACAAGACTTCATGCCAACACTGATGATGTAGAACAGTACTACTTGTTAACTGAATTAAAGAAGTTAACAAGACTATTTATAGCTGTATCAAGAGCAATGCAGAAAGCAAGCACCTTTATATTACATAACGGATGCTCTATCAGAGGAAAAATAGAAGCACCAATCAGTCTGATGCAGCCTTTCAGTAATGTAAATGTCATTACATTACAAAACAGGATGTCTAGGTACTAATTCATTTGGAGAGCCAAAAAATTACTGCAGAGATAATAATGTGCCTGACGTAGTCACACGTATGAAGCAAACAGACTCTGTTAAACACATGACATCTACAGAACTACTTGGCTGACATACTAATACATCTGCCTGCACTGAAACTGACAAGCTGTCAGTAAATGGGATACACTTACTAAGCTTTCTGGTTTCCAAACACACCAGCTAAAACAAAGTTGCTAGCTTGCTGGCTAAAAAGGACTTTATAAAAACTATACTCAAACACCAACCTGAACAGCATTGTGTTCAACGGTGATAATAAACCCACGCTTAACTCTACATATTAAACAAAGCAGGACAAAACGCAAAGCAGGACAAAACGCTCACCATTTCCAGTAGAATCAGTGCGAGGAGCGCGTTACCTAGCTGCTTATGAAACGCGCTACCTAACATGTGTCAACACAAATCGATATCGCTATACAAAAAGATAACTCGTGAGTTTGCAGTTGAGACACAATCCGCTCTTGTTCGGTGAAAATCTAATCTTAACGAGAAACAAAAAGAGTCCAACTCGCTGCTAACTGCATTCAAGCAAAACTCTAGAGTGTAATGCTAGCATGACAACAGTACATAAAATATAGATCTAACGGATACCGCCTCGACTCGAAAAATTCACGTGCTCTGTTTTCGCTTACATCTTAACCACTATATTATTCCGGAACCTAATGTTATACGTTAATTGAAAGCACACATTTTGGGTTTTCTGTTTGTAGAGTTAGCTGGCTAGGCTAATATGAGGAGCCGTCGTTAGCAATGGGGAATTACAGCGACAGGAAGTTGCGAGATGAGCTATTTGACACAAGCGAAAGGAAGTCAGGGGGAGTGTCCGTTGCCTGTCACTCTTTCAAAGCATGACACTAGTCACTAAATTTACTAGAGTGTGCATTGCTTACAAATATTTTTCACACATGCTATTAGTAAATCGGCTTGAACTACACATAATAATTTATTTCGGGTCTTATAGCTTTAATATCTTATTTCTTATTTAAACTGGGTGCTTATATGGAGCACGTAATTTTCTGATCAACAGGGGGCGCATCATGTCAAATAACCAGCAATTAACTAAGACATTCAGTTAAAACGAATCATGCCTTTGGTTGTGCATACTTTATAAGCCAAAATTATGGAATCAATTCCACGCCACATATATTTGCAAAAATATAAAGTATTGCAAAATAAAATAAAGTTTTGCAAAAGAAAAAATGTATTGAGCAAAAAAATTAAAACATTTAAAACAAAAATTAAGTATCACAAAAGTAAAATAAAGTATCAAGAGAAAAAAAGAAAGTTTTGCTAACAAAAATAAAGAATTATAAAATATTAATAAAATATAGCAAAAACCAAGATATAATTAATTGCAAAAATCAATGACTGTTGTAAAAGAAACTAAAGAACTTTGATCCTTTTTTATCTCTGCAACAGATTTTTTGGCAGCAATGATTTTGCCACACATCTTTTTCTTCACAATGCCTACTAATTATTTAGCAACGCTCCTTTTAGTCTGCATTTCCATCACGTGTGAGCTCATGATACCGTTTTGCCTTTGCGCTTCACTTTCTGTGCGTTTCACTTTATGGCAGCGGTTCTCAACCTTTTTGACTCCGAGGCCCCCCATTATCTGAGAAAATATTTGAAGGCCCCCCATGTAGGCAATTAGATATTTATATTAGAAGATATATCTATAAGAAGATATTTCCTTTCCAGAAATGTCTAGAACTGTATATTCTTCATAAAAATCAAGCTGTTGATGGGAGTTATTAAATGTTTCACATTTTCAGAAAGTTGAATAATAATAATTATATAAAAATCATAATAATCTATTAGGTAGTGGGTCCCGACCCCCTGGTTGAGAACCACTGCTTTTTGGCACTGTTTTGACGTGGAGTCAGGGGATTGGGGCGTGAACAACGGGCTCAGTGATGCCTCCCTGGAAGTTATGTCATTAGCTTGAGACACGGATCAAACATCATGGCCGAGCAGAGGCATGCAGGTGGATCTCAGGTATGTAAAAGTTGATTGTTTCCTTTTATTTAATTAGCATTAAATGTGTTTTAACAGCGTTTGCTTAAGATAAAGAAGTTAGAGATCAGTTAAAGCGGTGGATTTATTAGCCATAGGCCTACTCGCTAATAGCCAGCATCTGCAGTTTTTTCTCTCTCAATTGATTGGACTATTGATTGATTCTTATGTTTATAGATTATAGTTGTCTATACCATAGTATGTTGTCTTTTAAAAATATATAAATAAATAGATGTTACATTATCACTGTTAAAGGAGACAATAAATAGATTACAAATAAAAAGTTAAACTATCGTAGTCCAAATGCAGACTAAAAGGAGCGTTGCTAAATAATTAGTAGGCATTGCAAAGAAAAAGATGTGTCAAAATCATTGCTGCCTAAAAATCTGTTGCAGAGATAAAAAAGGATATCAATTCTTTAGTTTCTTTTACAACAGTCATTGATTTTTGCAATTAATTATATCTTGGTTTTTGCTATATTTTATTTATATTTTGCAATTCTTTATTTTTGTTAGCAAAACTTTCTTTTTTTCTCTCGATACTTTATTTTACTTTTGTGATACTTAATTTTTGTTTTAAAAATTTTTTTTTTTTTTGGCTCAATACTTTTTTCTTTTGAAAAACTTTATATTTTTGCAAATATATGTGGCGAATTGATTCCATACAAAATGATTTTATTGCTGAAAATATTCTCTAAATTATTTAGGTAAAATTCATGTTGACAATTAAATGCAGTCTTTATAACATAATAGCAATCGCTGTATCCATCAGCAGTGTTGGTTTAAAGTTACTTAAAAATAGTAATATACTACAAATGAGTACAAATGTCAATTAATGATTTCTCTAAAATTGTAATTAGATTAATTTAGTACTTATGTAAATGAAAAAGTAATCACATTTTGTATTACTTTACTTTCTAAAAACCTTTTCCACTCAACGAATACAAATTCATTGCTACATACAAGTCAAACACTCAGCACCTTACATTTCTCCTTCACAATGACACACAGGGCCATAACTAATGTCTACATAAATAATATATTAGAAATTAGCAAAACCCTACAATGTACTTAAAAGTAATTAAATTAACTGAAAGTCAGTAATCTGATTACAAGAATGTAATGCATTACACTACTTTTTTTTTTTTTTTTTTGGTTTGCTAAAAATTCATTAGATTACAGTATTACTTTTTAATTATTACACCCAACACTGTCCATCAGCAACACGGCAAGATAGGAACAAAGCAGGGTTAATAAATAAAGGAAAAATATTTAAGCAATTAAGAATTTAAACTAAATGGAAAAAATTATAAAAAATAATTACATTAAAATACATATGTATATAAATGAGAATTAAAGTAAGGCATAAACCTCTTAAAATGAATATACAAAAATTGTAATTTATACAAATAGTCTGTGAAGCATAAACGTAGATGTTACATCCCCAAAAGTTTTAGTTCTCACCCATTAGGAAGACCAGTTTAAAGGACCACAATAACTTTTTGGATAATTCTGTACTTTGGAAGTATATCTAGGATATACAATAAATAATCAATTTAAATATAGCCTATATAAGAAACCAAATGTAAAGTGTCTTTAGACAAAAATTGGGTAGACAGAGCCAAATGCATAAATGTAAATGTAACAGTCAGGGCTGGAGTTGAGGGGGATGTGAGGTGATGCCATCTCCCTTGTTGCAAGAAATACCAAAAATCATCCCCATGGTAAAACCACCACCCCCTTCCCAGATCATTTAGATCAATTTGTGTCATGTATTAATTATAACTTATCATGCAAGTAAAATATTTAACCTTCTACGTTTGATAAATAACAGACTTTAAATAAGGGCCGATCAGAATTTCGACAGATGTGGGGTTGCCAGATTTCTATAGGTGAAAGTTTCCATGCTGTTCATGGGCCTCTCTGATCTTAATCCGTCCTTGTCCCTCCATCTAACCCCCTCCATCGAACCAGACCCAAAGGTGTTTTCTTTAAAAATGCTTTTATTTATGTAAATAAATATTTAGTATTACATAAATTTACTTATTTATGTAAGTAAATTTACATAATACTGTACATCACTGCATGAGGAATGGTATAATTTTTAGCTCAACATTTCATCTACTGCAGTGTCTGAGTGAAAATAATAATAATAATTCACTCAGCAGTGAATTTTGTAAGTGAGGGTAGACAGAGCTTGCAATATTTATTCTAAGATGTTTTAAGCTGGTGTCTATCTTGACTGTAAATCATGATGTAACTTTCCAAATGGACATATTAAAAAGCACAATTAAGGATTTTTAATTACAAGAAATTTGTTCATTTTAAAGGAAGATTTTAAAGGAAAATTACAATTCTCTCATCACCTACTCACCATCCCAGATGTGTATGACTTTTATT